>NW_028261392.1:12113071-12295571 GCF_051295495.1 Thamnophis sirtalis
CCCCTCTTTGATTAGTTCATTGATTGATTGAATTTATATTGCCGCTTATTTGCCCAGGGCGACTCAAGTCGGCTTACAGAATATAAAACCACATTTAAAACAATCAAAACTAACAAAAAGAATCAAATAAATTAATACAGTACAATATAACAAAATCACCTCCTGCCCACCCCCTGCCCCCGCGACAGTAGATTACATGAGCCATTGAATGGGCTCCCTCTTGCTCTGGGTTCCCCAGGCCCACTGGCAGAACCAGGTCTTCAGTGCCTTCCAGAAGAATATTAGAGTGGGTGCCGTTCTAATCTCCAGGAGGATGACGTCCCAGAGAGAGAAGACCACCGAGAAGGCCCTTCTTCTGGGTCTCACCAGGTGTATCTCCCTCAGGGATGGGACTCACAACATTTCCTGCCTCCCCTCTCTAATGGGTTGGGTAGATGTGACCTGTAAGAGACAGTCCCTCAGATAACCTGGTCCCAAGTCATGAAGGGCTTTAAAGGTGACAACCAGCACCTTGATTTGCACCCAGAATTCAACCATTTCCAACCATGGTTTCTTCTCCTGCCCTCTGGTGCTTTGGAGAATAATTTGACCCCCTCTTCTTTGTGACAGCCCCTCAAATACTGAAATACTGCTATGTCGTCACCCGTGATTCTTCTTTTCTTTAGATTAGCCAGACCCAAAACCTGCAGCCTTTTGTCATATGGTTTAGTCTCCAGGCCTTTGATCAACTTAGTTCTTCTCCTCCTTTGAGGAATAAAAGAGTTCCGTTGCCTCTTGAGTGGGAGGGGGAGCACTTTTGAGGTTCCACCAGAATCCTTACCAGCTCCTTTGTACCCAATAGTTTGCAGCTATAATTCTTAAAATATAGCGGATTATGGTAATCCACCAACACGAGGTTGGGAAAACTCAGCCAGAGAAAACAATGGCAACTGTTGGATTATTCAAAGATAATGGAGATGTGTGTAAATTACGATTAGTTTCTGACCAGATTTCCCTTTGGTTTCCTTTTTTAATGCAAAAGAACCGACTGATGTCATAACCGTTTTTCTATTATTCGCAAGAGGAAGGACACATGCAGGGATTAAGCCTGATAATTAAATTGGAACTTATTAGCCAAGGTAGTTTACTGTCAGGTCTTAAAAAGTGGGTAATGTAATCAAACCTGATTTTTTTTTTAAAAAAAAAAGACTTTTCTGATCCTGTGATTTCTTTACATCAGGGGTAGCGAACCATTATAGGATTATCTACAGTGTTAAGCAGTGCTATTAGCATTGATATTCATTTATCTGAGAAGGTGTGTGTGTGTGTGTGTGTGTGTGTGTGTGTAATTTAAGTAGTAATAGCAATGTTGCAACAACCTAGAAAGAAAACTCCTCAGTTCTTCTGCCATTTTAATTATTCTTAAGCTCAGCTGGCTGACGTCATTTCAGTAAGAAGAGAAGCAAAGCCCATTTATTTATTCCTTTATTTGCTTAAAAGATTTATACGGCTGCCCATCATGCAGGACACAATTCTGGGTGGCCAAACACAGCAATCAAATTGCAGGGAGGGAAAAAATCCTAAAACAAGGCAAAAAAAAAAATGGACCAAAATACTGTATTTTTCAGAGTATAAGATGCACCTTTTTCCCCCAAAAAAGAGGGTGAAAATCTGGGTGCATCTTATACACTGAATACACTGCATACAGAATTTTTGGCCTCCCAAAACCCCATCCCTATGCATCCCATTTTTTCAAAAATGGACGTGCAGAGAGTTTGGGAGCCTACAAAGTGTTCCTGGGGGCTCTGGAAGGCAAAATAAGCAAAAAAAAACCGGACCGTTTTTGCCCCCTCTCCCCTCCCTTCCACCACCCCACAGCCCGCAGGAGCACTTTGCAGGCCTCTCAAACTCTCTGCATGCCCAATTTTTCACAAAAATTTTGGTGTGTCTTATACTTAGGTGCGTCTTATAGTCCAAAAAATACAGTACATGCATGGTTAGAAAAAAAATCATAAAGCAACATATTGATTTCAATCCAGAAATATTTCTGTTGGGTATTTAACCAGAACAATATAATAAAGGGAATACATATCAAATCTTACATGTGTTAACAGCAGCAAGAATAGTGTTTACACAATGATGGAAAAATGATGAGGTCCCGACAGATGAAAGTGTAATAAAAAAATATTAGAATGCGCATGGATGGACAGGTTAACATTAAAAATGAAGGAGGAAAAAAGAAACAGATTACTTTTTAACATGGGATTTGTTGGCTAACTAACAGAAACAGAGGTTAGAAACCAAAAAGATTAAGATGATGATTAAGAATATAATAAAAGTTTTTCTTGTATGGAAAAACTACTGCCAATATTACTATGGGAACATTATTAATGATATGCATATTATGATTACTACTTTGTTTATTATCTTTTGGTTATTCAAAATGAATTGTAGATATAGATATTGAATTTTTTATGTTTATTAAAAAGTATATCAATAAAAAATATTTTTTTTAAAAAACAACAACAACCATCTCTTAACCATACAGCAAGTTTTATCAAAGTCAGAAAGGGTTCTTTGTAAATTTTGACCTGTTTTTATCTTAACGTTTTAAAAATCGTTTTCTAAGGGATCACTACAAAACGGAGTATGAAAACAAACTGCATGAGGAACTGGAACAGTTAAGGCAGAAAACATCCCAAGAGATAGATCAGCTTCGAACAGCTACAAAGGAAATGTATGAGCGGGAAAACAGGTTGGTAAAAAGAGAGATTTTAGACATAAACCTCCATAGAGAATATTGCATGCATCTTTATTCCAGTCTAGCGAGATGGGCCATTCCTCATTCAGAAACCTTTCTCTTCTGCTTCCCCCACCCCCTTTTTTTTTCTCAACCCCCTAATTGTCCTCACCGTTAGGAAGTTTCTCCTTAAATCCAGGTTGCTCCCCTCTTTGATTAGTTTATTTATTGATTGAATTTATATTGCCGCTTATTCGCCCAGTGTGACTCAAGACGGCTTACAGAACATAAAACCACATTTAAAACAAACTAACAAAAAGAATCAAATAAATTAATGCAGTACAATATAACAAATTCACCTCCCGCCCACCCCCCGCCCCGGCGACAGTAGATTACATCAGCCATTGAATGGTCTCCCTCTTGCTCTGGGTTCCCCAGGCCCACTGGCAGAACCAGGTCTTCAGCACCTTCCAGAAGATTATTAGAGTGGGGGCCGTTCTAATCTCTGGGGGGGGGGGATGACGTTCCAGAGAGAACATCATTCCTCATTCAGAAACCTTTGTCTTCTGCTTCCCCCCCTCCCGTTTCTTTTTTTCTCAACCCCCTAACATGAGGGAGAAGCCAAGGGTGAAACCTGGTTGCCTAGGAGCACAAACAAGCAAAAGTCCATAGAAAACAGCAGCAGCAGGAATCAGAGGCTTAAGAAAGGGAATGTTGTGATCCAGAGGGAGGGAGAGAATCAGAATAGAGCTGGAAAGGACCTTGGAGGTCTTCTAGCCCAGCTTCCCTGCTCAAATAGGAGAACCTACACCATTTCAAATAAGTGACTGTCTAGACTCTTCTTAAAAAATCCCGGTGATGGAGCGCCCATGATGGTTCCACCACAAAACCGCGGTCGACTAAAGCGCGCTCGACGAAACCGTGTACCTGACGTCATCACAGCACGACAAAAAAAGCACGCTGTGAGCGGTAAACCTAAAATTAACCCCTAAACCTAACCCTAACCCTTAACCTAACCCTTAACCTAACGCTAACCCTAAACCTAACCCTAACGCTTAACGTAACCTTAAACCTAACCCTAACCCTTAACCTAACCCTAAACCTAAACCTAACCCTTACCTTTACGTGAATCGGCTTGCTTTAAAAGAGCTTTTTAAAGTGCCCTTTTTTCTCCGCGGTCGTTGTTGTCGCGCCGCTGATGACGTCAGCGACGCGCTTTAATCGGGCGCACTTTAGTGGACCGCGGTTTTGTCGTGCCACGCCCATGATTACTGAAGGCAACTTCTGTTCCACTGGTTAATTGTCCTCACTGTTAGGAAGTTTCTCCTCAGTTCCAGGTTCCTTGTTTCCTGGATTAATTTCCATCCATTGTTTCTTGTCCTGCCCTCTAGTGCTTTGGAGAATAAATTGATCCCCTCTTACAATACAATACAGCACAGTACAGTACAGTACAATACAATACAATACAATAGCAGAGTTAGAAGGGACTTTGGAGGTCTTCTAGTCCAATCCCCTGCCGAGGCAGGAAACCCTATACTGTTTCAGACAAATGGTTATCTAACATCTTCTTAAAGACTTCCAGTGTTGGCATTCACAACTTCTGGAGGCAAGTTCTACTGATTAATGTTCTAACTGTCAGGGAATTTCTCTTCAGTTCTAAGTTGCTTCTCTCCTTGATTAGTTTCCACCCTTGGAAACCTCTTTGTGGCAGGATACTGGAACACTGCTTTCATGTCCCCCCTGTAATGTATGCTTGGCAAATAAAGCCCATTCTAGTCGGCCTTCATGTGCCTTAGGGGTTGTGCAAGCCTCCAGGCCAGCCTCCAACATTTGCTCCAGCATATGGAGGACCATCAAAGTGATGACTCCGCCACACTTTTCTTCAGAAGAGAAAGCTGCCTGCCATGACGGCAGCGAGTAGATTTGAATTGTTACTTTGATTTTTGTCCAGATTGATTTTTTGTGTGTGTGTGTGTGTGATTGGTTTCATGGTATTGTTCAACTGGGCACGATGCTTCCGCTCATTTCAGTATGGGCGTCTTCACAGTGATTGTGATTATAAAGCAACAGAGATTCCCAGCGAAGGACTCGGCTCTTGAAGCTGCTGCAGAGAGGAGCTACTTCCGTTAGAAAATAAGAGCGAGTGGAAGAGAGCTGCACAGAATGGCAATAAAAAAAGTGTTTGGAGTTTGTTCCCTCGATTAACCGTTCCAGTGGGTAAATTATTGAGAAACTCTCTGAAAGTGTAGACATGGTAGACACTCTTGATTGGAATGGCACATTTTGAATCTGGCGATTTAAGAGTACACTATTTAACTGCTTTTGCGTGCTCTTACACATGTACACACATGTTGGATACCTTGTCTAACTACCAACCTTTCCTTGCTTTGTAAAGATTTCAAAATTCTCCTCCTTGGCCTTCTTTTCAAAGCAGTAAGGCTTGCTTTAACTTACTCAGACGCAAAAAGGTAGCTGTGACCCCTGTTAGGGGTACCTCCGTTGGGGAACAGAAAGTAGCGCAGCGGAATGTACAGCTAGAGAGAAGGAACGTTGCTAGTAGAAGAAACACACAAATAGAGTCTCAGACACTGCTAGTAAAAACAAGTAGCTGTACTACTAACAATAGCTTTACAAGCAGTGATAGTAGATGTGTGTCTAAACACAATTCAAAGAACAAACAATTGCTTACAGTCGCAGTTCACGTTCCAGTCATCAAGCGGGCAAGTAGTCATCAAGCATAGGACAAGCAGAGAAAGAGAGAGAGCTTTCATGACTCCCTCTTATTGTAAAGTTAATTACAGCTGATAAGTACATTCACCCAGTTAAAGCAACATCGACCATTTGTTATTATATATGAATCTATATTGCCTATCCAACACTAGGAGTATACTCCCAACAACCCCTTCCAGCTCTGAGCTTCTACGTATCATACTAAGGAATAGCAATAGCACTTAGACTTCTATACCACTTCACAGCCCTCTCTGAGCGGTTTACAGAGTCAGCATAATTGCCCCTAACAATCTGGATCCTCGTTTTACTGACTTCGGAAGGATGGAAGGCTGAGTCAACCTTGAGCCAGTCAGAATCGAATTGTGTTAAAATATTCATGACTGGGAGAGACATGGGAACAAGGTCAGCCAATGAATAGGCATAACAACAAAGTCAACCAATGGGATCTGAGTCTGTGCAGAGAAATTGAAACGGAAACTAATCTATAAGCTCTGTATTGAGTCTGCTGCTCTGAGAAGTAAACTAGCAGCCTGTCTGGGCTTGTCTGCTGATATGAAACTAACTGCTTGTGTTTGCCTGTAACTCTCCTGCCTTGTGTTTACTTGGAAGAACCACCTGTTGGTATTGCACATTTATTCATCTAGTCTTATGTATATAAAGAAGTTAATGAATCCTGTTGAAACAGTTATCTGTCTGTGCTTTCTGGATTTGAATGTATGCAACACACTGACAAACTGCTGGCATTCAGCAGAGTTAGCCTGCAATATTGCATTCTAACCACTGCGCCACCACAGCTCTTTGGCCTTCCACATGCAACCTTGAAGTATTGGTGGAAGAGCTGCCACCATAGAATAAACACTCTTGTGGACATCTTATCATTGCATTTACAGCCCTAAAGTCCAATTTGCTGCCACTGCCACCTCTCCTTATCACAGGTATATTGTCATAAAATTCAGTGAAAATCTAAAATGGGCCTTAATAAGTTCCATGTTCCTCCCTGTTTAAAAGCACACGACTAAAAGCAAATAGAAAGAGAGAGAGTAATTAAATATTTTTCTCTTTTATATGGAGAACTCCAGCCAGAGTGAAATCTGGTTTTGGAGTTTCCCTTTTGAGTGGTTGAGAGAACTTTGTGTCTGCTGTGAGTCTGACAAATTGTCAGCCTCTTCAAACCAGCCCAGTCTAGGTTGAGATCCTTTCAAATCCAACGCACCCCTCTTCTTTTCTCCAAAGATAGTCTTTCGCATACAAATTGAAAGTAGAGATAAAGAATTCTTCACTCGCATCTCAGATACTTGTGGTAGAATTCCATGGCTACCAAACCACAATTATTTAGTTGTTGTTTTCTAGAAATCCTTTTTGAAATGTTTTGTTTTTCACAGTGAAGGAGGCCTTAAAAAACCCCAGAATATAGAATTGTTTAGAAAGCTTGCCATAATAACGAATCCCGCTGATTGGGGTCACGAGCAGCCAGTTCACACCTATTCAGGAGAACCAGTTGTTAACTTTCTAAGCAATTTGGAGAACCGGATGTTGGAAGAAATCTCATTTTGTTTTTTCCCCCACTTTACAGGGCTAACCCTGTAAGGAAGACAGGAAGGAAACATTCTCCGTTGTTTCTAGCCTGATCTTTATTGCTCTGATTACAGAAACTGCCTCTCCGGTTAACCCTTATTGCATGGTCACAGCTAAGGTGAAGCGCCCATTGACCTGCATGACGTTGAGTTGGCCACACCTACCCACTCACATGACCACTGAACCCCACCTACCCAACTGGTCATTAGGGCAGAGAACTGGTTGTTAAATTATTTGAATCCCACCACTGGTCACGAGTTATTAAAATGCAAACCTAAAAAAATTGTGCGGAGAGTAGTGCATCAAACGCAGCTTTGGGCATTGACTGGATGTGCGCGAACACGACAGAAATGTCAGCTTTAAAATTATTTCAGGCAGGTGAAGAACTAAAATAGGCAAGGAAGCCTTTAGCCCTTATTTACCTTTCCCAGTCAGCAAAATTATGCCAACCACTAATTGCATCATGGAGATTAACAAATTTTTGGCTTCCCGTGTTCCGACTTGTATTGCATTACATAAAAACAAGCTTAAGGTCTGTTTCTTTAAGGGAGCCTTGACAGATATATAAAAATGTTTGCAGGCAGTATGGGCTAAGAATATTGTTCTGGAAATGTTTGGCAGAAATCCTGTTCCTCCTCAATCTCAAAATGATGTGATGGCTTGGCTGCCAAATCTTGAATGTGGATGATTTAAAGGAACGTTTCAGAATCTTGAAAACAATGCTTTATTTTTATCCTTGTTGGGACAGAAGGGGTGTGGTGCGTCGGTGAATCATTCACGCTTCCCCTGTGTTTTTGTCCTCGAGCTTACGTGCCTTCTGCTCTGTATGCCCTTCATCCTTTTCTGCGTTTTAAACTTGCACCGAGTTACAACACTTGCATCCATAACTTCTAAGGTTCTCCTGCTGTCTCCCCCACCAGCCTGCAATCTTCCTTCTGCCCTCCAACTCTCCAGACCTCTCAGATCAACTACAGTACTAATAGAACAACAGAGTTAGAAGGAGGGACCTTGGAGGTCCTCTAGTCCAACCCCCTGCTCAGGCAGGAAACCCTATACCATTTCAGACAAATGGTTGTCCAATCTCTTCTTAAAAATGTCCAGTGTGGAAGCATTCACAACATCTGGAGGCAAGATAATCTTGTGAATTTAAACATAACGATACAGAGCCTGATTAACTGAAATTAAATGAATTCCCACTAATATCAAATAGAATAAATTAGTTGTGACTTTATTGGGGGGAAAAATGTCTTCACTTTAAAGGATAAAGTGGTCCATGGTAGACACACACAACTTCTGAAGGCAAGCTGTTCCACTGATTAATTGTCCTTACTGTCCTTAGTTCTAAGTTGCTTCTCTCCTTGGTTAGTTTCCATCCGTTGCTTCTTGTCCTTCCCTCAGATACCTTGGAGAATAGCTTGACTTCCTCTTCTTTGTGGCAGCCTTTGAGATATTGGAACACTGCTATCATGTCTCCCCCAGTCCTTCTTTTCATTAAACTAGACATACCAGCAACCATTCTTTATGTTTATATGTACAAAGTAGACTAGACTAAGAAACCAACTCTATGTAACTCAGGCATCTGCTTTTTTCTGTTATTGTTGTTGTGGTGACAACCAGAGTGCAGAATTTTGCAAGTCTCAATGTGCTTCCCAATTTATCTCTGTGTGAACAGGGGAGGGGCTTGCCTGACATATTTTCTCAGGTTGTTTCAAGCCTCGCATGTCTAATTGTTGCTTGTCTTTTCCTCCTGTCCTTTAAGCAATAGCACGTAGCCTTTTATACCGCTTTACAGTGCTTTACAGCCCTCTCTAAGCGGTTTACAAGAGTCAGCGTATTGCCCTCAACAATCTGGGACCTCATTTTATGACCTTGGAGGGATGGAAGGCTTGAGCCAGTCAGGACTTAGGACCATTCCAGCATCCTCATGGTCACTAGTTCAAAATTTGGATGCTTGGCAACTGACTCAGAAGAATGGAAGCCTGGTGAGATTTGAACTGCCAAATTGTAGTCAGCAGATGTAGCCTGCAATACCACCCTTTAACCACTGCACCACTGTGGCTCATTCTCGATGCTTTTTCCAAGAATCCACCTGCTTAGGCTTAGGAAAAATACAGGTATTCCTCAACTTACAATGGTTAGTTTCGTCACTATTCAAAGTTACAACAGCACTGAAAGAAAGGATTTCCGACCGTTTTTCACACTTAATGACCACAGTATCCCCATGGCTACCAGATCAAAATTCAGACACTTAGCAACTGACTTGACATTTATGACAGTCGCAAGTGCCTTGGAGTTACATGATCCCCTTTTGTGACTTTTGGACAAGCAAAGTCAACGGGGAAACCTAGGTTCACTTAACAACGGTGTTACCAACTGAACAACGGCAGTGATTTGCTTTACAACCATGGCAAGAAAGATCGTAAAATGGGGCCGAACTCACTTAACAACTGTCCCGCTCAGTATCAGAAATTTTTGACGCAGTCGTGATCCTAAGTCAACTGGAAGAGGCCCGATTCACTTTTAACAGCCGTGTTCCTAATTTAACAACTGTGGAGATTTGCTTGTCGGCTGTAGCAGGGAAAGTCGTAAAATGGGGCAAACCTCACTTAATGACGCTCTCGCTTAGCAACAGACATGTAGGGCTCAGTTGTAGTTGTAAGTTGAGGCGTGACCCGTCAAAACCGCGGTCCACTAAAGCACGCCCGATCAAAGCGCGTACGTGACGTCATCAGCAGCGCAACAAATAAAATTAAAAATAAATTAAATTAAAATTAAATTAAAGCAAGCCGATTCACATAAAGGTAAGGGTTAGGGTTAGGGTTAGGGTTAGGTTAAGGGTTAGGGTTAGGGTTAGGGTTACGTTAAGCGTTAGGGTTAGGTTTAGGGTTAGGTTAAGGGTTAGCGTTAGGTTTAGGGTTAGGTTTAGGGTTAGGTTAAGGTTAAGGGTTAGGCTTAGGGTTAGGTTTGGGGTTAGGTTTGGGGGGGTTAGGGTAAGGTTTTCGCGTTAATTTTAAATTTACCGCTCACAGCGTGCCGTTTTCGTCGCGCTGTGATGATGTCACGTACGCGCTTTCGTCGAGCGCGCTTTAGTCTACCGCGGATTTGTGGTGGAACCAGTTGAGGACCACCTGAAATTCCTCTTGTAACCAACGCCAATTGCAGCTAAAATACATTTTGCTCCTGTAGACCTACCCCTGACACGGAGTTCATCGTTGGTTAATTGCGATAAGCTTGTGATAGCTTTGAAATCCGATTTGGGACAGTCCAACCATCAGATCACAGGACTTGAATATCTCATACATTGCAAATATGAGGCATGAAGGAAGAGGCAGTTTGACCCATCTTGCTTAATCATCTTACTTGCCAAATCATTGCCGTTCAACTGAAAAGCCATTGGCTGGGGATGAGATGGGCTGATTCTACTGAAGGTCAGCTCAATTCAATTCAATCAGAATAAAGCTGTAAGGGACCTTGAAGGTCTTCTAGTCCAACCCCCAGACAAGTGGCTGCCCAGTCTCTTCTTAAAAACTTCCAATGATGGGGCACTCACGACCTCTAAAGGCAAGCTGTTCCCCTGGCTAATTGTCCTCACTGTTAGGAAGTTCCTCCTTAATTCCAGGCTGCTTCTCTCTTTGATTAGTTTCCATCCATTGTTTCTTGTCCTGCCTTCTGGTGCTTTGTAAAATAAGTTGTACCCCTCTTCTTTGTGGCAGCCTCTCAAATATGGAATACTGCTATCATGTCCATCCCCCCTCCTTTTTTTTTTCTCTAGACTAATCAAGTCCTCCAACCGTTCTTCGTATGTTTTGGTCTCCCGGCCTTTAATCATCTTACTTGGTCTTCTGATTGATATTCTGATTGATTCTGACTGATGTCGGGTTTTGACAGGGGATTTTTGGGCAGGGCAGTAGGGCTATTTGGGGGGGGGGGGGGATCGATCGGGAATGAGGACCACTTCTGGGTTCAGGGTTCAAAGGAAGAGCCTTATGCACTTAAACTTGGCATCTTGGCAAAACGTGGAAGTATAGCAGGCCTGAGGAACAAGCTAGCTAAGCATGGGCTGGAGTCGTCCATGGAGATTCTCTGTCTTCCAGGTCACGGTTGTCCCAAAGGTGCTTTTTTTTTGTTTTAAACATCTTAGTTGCAATCATCTTAGTTGCTCCTCTTTGCACTTTTTCCAGAGCTTCAACATCTTTTTTTGTAGTGTGGTGACCATAACCGGATTCAGTATTCCGTGTGTGGTCTTCCTAAGGCTTTATAAAGTATTACTAATACTCCTTCGCGTGATTTTGATTCTATTTGATTCTGTTTGTTGTTGTTGTTGTTGTTGTTAGTCGTAGAGCTGCTTCTGAAGAAGAAACAGCGTAAACAAGAGAAAAATAGCCAAAAGGAAAGAAATTGATCCTGAGAGAAGATACACGTGGCTTGTTATCATCATCTGAGGATGGTTTTGGTGGAAGCTTAGCCAGCTTAGCTGTATAATGCCTAACGTGTGATGGCAGCCCGTTTCTCAATAAAAATAATTATAGCTCATCATCCTTGCCTTGAGGGGCAAAGAGCTTCCTTCCTTCTCTATCCTTAAGCAGATTGAGGGTTGTGCTTTCTCCAAGGATAACATGCCTTTGGGCTCAGGTTGTAGCAAGAAATGTAGGCTTTGACACCAAGTTAGACCCTCTCAATGGAAATGCCAACGCGTGTGCTTCTCACTACCATTTTCTGGTCTGATTCACATGTTTTGGTTGCTGGGTCCTGTCTTAAGCCAGACAGTACCTCAAGCCTGAGGTACTGTACTTACCTCAAGCCTGAGGTACTTACCTCAAACCTGAGGTACTTACTTCAAGCCTGAGGTACTTACCTCAAACCTGAGGTACTTACTTCAAGCCTGAGGTACTTACCTCAAGCCTAAGGTAACTTGAGCTATAAATAAACTTGAAATAGATCAAGAATTAATATTAAGATGACCTTGGAACAAGCAAATCTACATCTACTCCACTGAATTGGCACCAACTACACACAACTTCCAGTTATGTATTTTATCCCTTGTGCTATTTGCATTGAGGGGGAGACCTACAGGAATGACAAGGGAAACCTTTCCCAGTTTTTAGAACAGAACAGAATAACAAAGTTGGAAAGGACCTTGGAGGTCTTCTAATCCAACCTCCTGCTCAGGCAGGAAACCCTATTTGCAAACAGTTATCCAATCTTTTCTTAAAAACTTCCAGTGTTGGAGCATTCACAACTTCTGGAAGCAAGTCATTCCACTGACTGATTTTTTTCTCACTGTCAAGAAATTTCTCCTCAGTTCTAAGTTGTTTGTATCCTTGATTATTTCCCTCCATTATTTCTTATCCTGCCTTCTGGTGCTTTGGATAATTTTATTTTTGATACTCATGGAATTATTATTTTTTTCAAATTGCTTTTTTCCTCCTTTCCAAAGTTTTTTCCTCCTTTCCAAACTCTGCCCCAACCAAAAACTGGTAATTTGGGATATTAATTTTCTTACTACAGGTAACCCTCAGCTTACAAAAAGTTCATTCAGTGACCATCCAAAGTCGCAATGGCACTGAAAAAAATTAAGTGACTTATGACCGTTTTTCACTCTTACGACTGTTGTAGCATTCCCCCCACAGTCACATGATCAAAATTCAGACCGCATGGCAACTGACTCATATTTATGACGGTTACAGCGTCCCCAGGATCACGTGATCCCCTTTTCCGACCTTTGGACAAGCAAAATCAGAGTCACTTAACAACCGTGGTGATTCGCTTAACAACTGTGGCAAGAAAGACCGCAAAGGCTGTTGCAGGGTTTTTTTTTAAATACTTTTTTATTTTCCATTTACATAACATATAATCACATGTATACTATTACATAGCCAATATCATATTGTATTAATTAATAATTACATCAGTTCATCTTGCCATCAACTCCTGGGGGAAAAAAAACCTAAACCAATTATTGGCTCTTCTGCTCTCCATACATCACTTTCTTCTGCCTCTCTCCTCCCCCTCCTTACCTCCGTTCTTCCCTCCATCATCCTTTTCTACTCTACTTCCCCTTCCTTTCTCCTTCTCCTCTCTCCTCATTCCACTCCTCCTTATCCTCCTCATCTTCCCCCCTTACCCTCTCTCCTATCCCTCTCTTCCTATCTTTCTTCTCTCCTCTGCTTCCCACTCTTCCTCTCATTCACATGGTGTATTTCAGCTTCTGAGCAAACTCCATTCTACGTTGATGGTATTTATGCTTCCATATCAATATACTTAACATATCTTAGTTTTAAAGAAAAAAATAAGAGAAGACAGTATACATGTGCAATCATATTACTTTAAAATCTAACACCCCTCATCAAGCCTAATATTCATCCCTCCCTCCCACCCTCTCCCCCAACCTCCCCCAACCTTCCCTCCCCTGACTTCCCAGAACCCATACACGGTATAAATCTTTAACAAAAGGAGTCTAAAATATATTTGAAAAAAGAATACAAAATTGATAACATCTTTAAATTGAACTTAGCTCCGCCTTGCAAGGCTGTTGCAGGTTTGAGGGCAGGACTAAGACCATGGAGAGATGAACCCATTTGGTGTATGCCCACTGCAGTGCCATGTGGCATGAAAAGGAGGGTGAATGGAAAATATCCAGCAGGGGAAAGGATTCTTGTCAAAAAAAAAAAAAAGTGATTTGGAGCCTAAGGCTGTCAACTACAGAAGCTTGTAACTAAAGGAAGTCTCTGATTTGGCTTTAAAGTTGCTACCGTGTTTCCCCAAAAATAAGACAGGTTATTTTCTTTTGACTCCTGAAATAAGCACTTGGCCTTATTTTCGCGGAGGTCTTATTATTTTTGAGGTGAAGGAGGCAGCGAGCGTGGTCACCTCATGGCTGCTGTTATATTGCAATATTTTCAGAGGAGGGCTTATTTTCAGGGGAGGGCTTATTTTAGCGCATGCACTCAAAAGCTCGATTGGGCTTATTATCCACGGAGGTCTTATTTTGGGGAAAACGAGATAGTTTTTAATTGATCAAGAGGAATTAATTTTGAATGTGGGATCTCTGCCAACCAAACCGCAGTGAAGGGCCTCTTCTTTAAATGAGTAGAAACTGGGTGACACAAATTTCACGTTCGCAATTTCCTTCCACAAAACGCAGTCCAGGTAATTTAACCGAAGTCTCAAACTACGCAAGGAGGAGGGAGGAGGAGGCCAAGGCAGCAAGGGTGGTGGCTGGGAAAGAGATATTTTTAGCACAAGGGAGATTTGGACGCCTTTAGAAATCCACTGTCCTCTTGCTTACCTTCCTTCAGGTTGCCAAGCTTGATCAGTTGGGGCATTTTTTCCGTCTGCATCAGCCGCCTCCAATTTACCTGTGTGTCAACATCACTCAGGGCAACAACACCTTACTCAGAGCAGAATAATGCCTGCATTCTTCGGTTGAATGAGATTTCTTGGCCTTTGATCCTGTCATCTGGGCGGCTGTGGCTGGAGCAACTCCACCAACAGCCTTGGGAAGGCCCCGCGTTAGTTGAACAGAAGAACAGGCCGTCCTGCTGACAATTTTAATGTCGCTCGACCCAGAGCCGAGGTGGCGCAGTGGTTAGAGTGCAGTACTGCAGCCACTTCAGCTGACTGCAGTTCTGCAGTTCGGCTGTTCAAATCTCACCGGCTCAAGGTTGACTCAGCCTTCCATCCTTCTGAGGTGGGTGAAATCAGGACCCAGACTGTGGGGGCGATATGCTGACTGTGTAAACCGCTTAGAGAGGGCTGAAAGCCCTATGAAGCAGTATATAAGTCTAACTGCTATTGCTATTGCTATTGCTATGGTCCTCAGAAAGGGGGCTTTTTAGCAGGGTCTCTTTTGCCGCTGTAAGTTGCCCGTTCTACAACATTTAGAAAAAAACCCCACTAAGACAGTGATGGTGAATCTTTTCGGCACGGAGTGCGCAAACTGGAACATCTGTACATGTGTGCGCGCTAGAACGCCGTAACCTGAAAACCAGCTGGCCAGCATGTCCATGCCTGTTTTTTGGCCATTTTTTGGCCATCTTCAAGCCACTGTTTGGACTGTTTTTGGGGGAGGGGCAGAAATGGCCTGAAAATGGCTTGAAAAGGGTCCAAAAACAGCCTGAAAATGGCCCAGATGGCCTGGAAACACCATGGAAAATGGCATGGAAAACAGCCCCAAAAACGGTCCGTTTTTTGGCCACTTTTCAGGCCATTTTCCACCACTCCGGTGCTTGCAAAGACCAGCTGGCGATGGTGCGTATGCCCACAGAGAGGGCACTGCGTGCCAACTCTGGCACACATGCCATTGGTTCACCATCACGGCACTAAGTGGTTGAACTAAGACTAGGAAGTGCCAATTCAAGACCACTTTCAGCCATAAAATGGGAGTCAGCCTTGGTCCAACCTCACTCAACCCAGCCAACCTCTCTGTGTCACTTCAATAGCAGTTCAACTTATATACCGCTTCATAGGGCTTTCAGCCCTCTCTAAGCGGTTTACAATGTCAGCATATCGCCCCCACAGTCTGGGTCCTCATTTTACCCACCTCGGAAGGATGGAAGGCTGAGTCAACCTTGAGCCGGTGAGATTTGAACTGCCGAACTGCAGTTAGCAGTCAGCTGAAGTGGCCTGCAGTACTGCACTCTAACCACTGCGCCACCTCGGTTCTATTCAGCAGATAATAGGCAGATTCAGCACAAAGTTTGATGCTTGAGTATTCAAAACACCGAAGTTTCTCTAGTTGGGCAAATCAATGTTGGTTTTTCTCCCTTTCCCCCCTTCCTTTTCGATGTGCGTGTGTATCGTCAGAGAAAGACTGAATTGGTAGGTATGTTTTGAGAAGCATGTTCTGGATGTGGACCAAAAACGTGGCAATAAGAAGCTGGGGGGGGAGGGGTTGTGTGAGATGGGGGAAAGAGAGGTGGAGGGGAAAAACAAACTCTTCTTTCAAGATCAAATTATGGCATGTTGGAACCAGAAACACAAAACTCGCACCATCGCTCTTGAGCAAATACTTAAGAATAAAAGGAATGTTGATTGTGCAATCCTTTTTGTTTCATTTTTTATTATTATTATTATTATTTCAGAAACCTGAGAGAAGCGAGAGATAATGCTGTGAGTGAAAAGGAAAGAGCGGTGATAGCTGAAAAAGATGCATTGAGCAAATACGACCAGCTATTGGAACAGTAAGTGCCTTCTCCATTCCTTGAGCGCAGCTTTTGAAAAAAAAGAGGAAGGTTTTGTGCAAATAAAGGGAAGACAGGGGCTTTCTGAGAATGCGTCGATCTTAGTGCTGCTTATTGTGAACTGTTGCGAAGACACAACTAGGAGAAAGTGCTGTTGGGGATGAGAGCAGGGGTGGGTGTGCAAAAATACAAAAATTTTAGCAAGGGGGTTCTCTGCCCGGTTGCTGGGTGGGCGTGGCCATGGTGGGTGTGGTCCAGTTGGCCTCCTGCACTATGGCAGGGATGGGGGGCATTTTTGCCCTCCCTGCGCTCCGAAGCCTTTTCTTGAGCCTCCGGGAGGACGAAAATGGCCTCCCTAGCCCCGGAGGCCCTCTGGAAGCCAGAAATGGGCCCATTTCCGGCCTTCCTGAACTTTCGGTCGGCCCGTTTTTTGCCCTCCCCAAGCCTCCGTGCGTGCCCTGCACTTACCTGTATCAAAAACGGGCCGTATGGGGACACCTGGGAGGGGTGGGTGGGGCGGGGCCAGCCAGGAGTTGGATTTGGGGTTCTCTGAAATGCACAGAATCTTAGCTAGAGGTTCTCCCAAACCCCTGCGAACTCCCAGAAGCCCATCCCTGGCTCATGAGACCTAAAAACAAAATGTCTAATAAATGAATACATGGTAGTAGAACAAGCAAACTAAGCTGGTTATTTATTGGACTGCAACTTTCATGCTCCCTTGCTCGAACCATAGACCTTCTAAGCTCCACCCCCAAGGAAGGTCCCGGATGGGCACTGCAGCTGTGAATTTTCCAAGATTGTGCCCGGCTTCCCAGTTGTTCACTGCCCACTCTCTCCCTCTCCCCACATTAGCAAATGAGTTGGAAGGGACCTTTCAGGTCATCTAGTCCAACCCCCTGTCCAACCAGGAGACCCTACATCTGCCTCTACCTAGGATCGAACTCACAACTTCCTGATTGGGAGGCGAGAGCTCCACCTCTTGGCCACAGCAGCATTGTTCAGTCTCCCCCAGGTCTCTGTTCTTGGTGCTCCCTCTTCTCTCCCAGACGGAAAAGGTTACGGTGTCATTATTCCCATGAAAAGCGGCGGTAAAAAAAAGATGGATCCCCAGCCAAGCTTTGGAAATGCCACAACGGGCCTCGCTATGAAGCAAGACCTTTTCCCTTAAGGAGTTGGCAAGGGGTGAGAGGGTTGATTAATCGTTTTCATGCATGTCATAAGGTTTTCATGAGATTATCAGTGGCAACACAACAGTGAAGCAACTTCCATGAGAGGCTGGAACCGCTGGGTGGGAACAGAAACCCACATGGAAATCTTCTGTTTTGTTTGAATGTGTGTGTGGACATGTCAAATCTACGGGAATTGTACTGTGTACAAAAACAACAACCCCTTTTTACCTTTTTCCAAGAGCCCCTATTTTAAACGTTTCGCTTTCTTTTGAGAATAGAGCAATAAACATTGCAGGATTCAAAGAATCAGGGAGGTTTCTTCAGTCGATTCATTTGTTTGAAAATGTCCAGTGATGAACCCCCAGGAGGAAGACTTTAATGGTTAATCCTTCTAATTTCAGTTTGGGTCTCTCTCTCCCTCCCTCCCTCTTTCTTTCCCTCTCTCCCTCTCCTCCCTCCCACTTTTCCTCCTTCCCTCTCTCCCTCCCACTTTTCCTCTCTCTCCTTCCCTCCCCATCTCTTCCTCTGTTCCCCCTCCCTATCCCCCTTTCCTCTCTCTCATGCTCTCTCTCTCCCTCCCCCTTTTCTACCTCCCCCTTTTTCTTTTCTCCCTCTTCTCTGTCCCCTCTCTCTCTCCCTCTCCCTCCTCCTTTCCCTCACTCTTTCTCTGTCTTTCCTTTCTTCCCTCGTCTCTCTCTCCCTCTCTTCCCCCCTCTCCATCACCCTTTTGCTCCCTCAAGCTCTCCCTCCCCGTCTCTCTCCCCGTTATCTCCCCTTCCCTTTCCCCCTCTCTCTCCCCTTTCTCCCTCTCCCTTTTCCCCTCTCTCCCCTTTTTCCTCTCCCTTCCCTCCCTCCCCTTTTCCCATCTCTCTCTTTTCCTTGTCTCCCTCCCCCTTTCCCTCTCTCTCTGTCCTTCCTTCCCTCCCACGTCTCTCCCTCTCTTCCCCCATCTCCATCACCCTTTTGCTCCCTCAAGCTCTCCTCCCCTCTCTCCCCCTTTCCCTTTCTCTCCCTCCCCGTCTCTCTCTCCGTTCTCTCTCTTTCCCCTTAACTTTCCCGCTCTCTCTCTCCTTTCTCCCTCTCCCTTTTCTCCTCTTTTCCCCTCCCTTCCCCTTTTCCTCTCTCTCCCCCTTTTCCTCTCCCTCCCCTTTTCCCATCCCTCTTCCTTGTCTCCCTCCCGCTTTCACTCTCTCTCTGTCCTTCCTTCCCTTTCCCTCTCTCCTCCACCCTCCCTCTCTCTAAAACTTCCAGAATTGCTTCTCACCTTCTCCTTGGGCACTGAATCCTGAAGACTTCTATCCCTTCTTTCCAGGGGTCCCTTCAAAGTGAAGCTGACCATTCTCCATAGGATTTAGACTCCAAACCCTTCGCTATCTTTGAAAGCTTGAGCTGCTCTGATTCCAGGACTGCAGTGTCTTCCTTGTATCTTTTTCTATCTTGGAACCCAAAATGGCACACAGTACTATAGTCCAAGCAGGGCATTATAGATTGCAAATAACACCTGCTGCCATCTTGAGATCTACAGATCTTAGCTAAGATGGCACAGACTCTTTCATCAGCTGCAGCACATTGTATTGTGTTGTGATTTTGTTGTTATAGCAATAGCAATAGCAGTAGACTTATATACCGCTTCATAGGCCTTTCAGGTCTCTCTAAGCGGTTTACAGAGAGTCAGCATATTGCCCCCAACAATCTGGGTCCTCATTTTACCCACCTCGGAAGGATGGAAGGCTGAGTCAACCCTGAGCCGGTGAGATTTGAACCGCTGACCTGCTGATCTAGCAGTAGCCTGCAGTGCTGCATTTAACCACTGAGCCACCTTGGCTCTTGTTGTTGTTGTTGGCTGAAGTCACTGGCCCAGTAGAATCAGCATGAGACGATGCCACATCCAAAAGATTGAAATAACTCTTGAGATTCTGTCTTAACTGATCAGGTTTACTTCCCACCATGAAGGGAGCTTGCCAGGCTCCTGTGAATCAGTTGCCCAGCGCAACCTAAATGGTCCTTCAGAATAATGTTTCTTTCATGAGCCTTATCATTTGCTACACTATATTGCCAAAAGTATTCGCTCACCCATCCAAATAATCAGAACCAGATGTTCCGATCACTTCCATAGCCACAGGTGTATAAAATCAAGTACCTAGGCATGCAGACTGTTTTTACAAACATTTGTGAAAGAATGGGTTGCTCTCAGGAGCTCAGTGAATTCCAGCGTGGAACTGCGATAGGATGCCACCTGTGCAACAAATCCAGTCATGAAATTTCCTCGCTCCTAAATATTCCACAGTCAACTGTCAGCTGTATTATAAGAACGTGGAAGTGTTTGGGAACGACAGCAATTCAGCCACGAAGTGGTAGGCCACGTAAACTCGTCCAACATCAGTGTGTGACCTCACAAATGCGCTTCTGGAAGAATGGTCAAACATTCCCATAAACACACTCCTAAACCTTGTGGACAGCCTTCCCAGAAGAGTTGAAGCTGTTATAGCTGCAAAGGGTGGAACGACGTCATATTGAACCCTATGAGCCGAGGTGGTGCAGTGGTTAGGGTGCAGTACTGCAGGCCACTTCAGCTGACTGTTATCTGCAGTTCAGCGGTTCAAATCTCACCGGCTCAAGGTTGACTCAACCTTCCATCCTTCCGAGGTGGGTGAAATGAGGACCCAGACTGTGGGGGCAATATGCTGACGCTGTAAACCGCTTAGAGAGGGCTGAAAGCCCTATGAAGCGGTATATAAGTCTAACTGCTATTGCTAAGTTCATATGCGAGTAAAGGCAGGTGAGCGAACACTTTTGGCAATACAGTGTATGTTATCCTATTACCACCAACCTAACATGGAAGAAATGTAAGCCAAATGGGTTTTTACTTTCCTGCATTTCTCCTTATCTTACAAAATGGAGTTACATTGATCTGGTAACATTTATACTTTATTCATTAAACATGAAATTCAGTCAACTGAACATTCAAAAATGCATCCCAAATACCATTGACTGACTCCGAGAGTTGATATGGGTTGCTGCCAGCATCCTAGGTCGTGACCCGTCAAAAGCGCGGAGAACAAAATCGTGCTCAACGAAAGCGTGCATGTGACGTCATCACAGCGCGCCGAAAAAAATTAAAAATTTAAATAAAATTAAAATTAAAGCAAGCCGATTCACATAAAGGTAAGGGTTAGGGTTAGGGTTAGGTTAAGGGTTAGGGTTAGGTTTAGAGTGTTAGGGTTACGTTTAGCGTTAGGTTAAGGGTTAGCGTTAGGTTTAGCGTTACGTTAACGGTTAGGTTTAGGGTTAGATTTAGGGTTAGGTTAAGGGTTAGGGTTAGGGTTAGGTTTGGGGGGGGTTAGGGTAAGGTTTTCACTTTTTTTAACATTTTTCGATCACAGCGCGATGTTTTTGTCGCGCTGTGATGACGTCAAATGCGCGCTTTCGTCGAGCGCGATTTTGTCCTCCGCGGTTTTGTGGTGGAACCGTCCTAGGTATCAACCAAATACCTTCTTAAGATGTACGATGTTCCAAAGTTTTTTGCAGTTCCGCTGATATTATTGCAGGAAGTTGCAATTTCTTGATGTACTGTGTAAAATTCTTGGACATGGTGTCAAGTGCCCCGATGACAATGGGTATCACTGTCACATATTTCATTCATAGCTGTGTAGTTTCGATGGCCAGGTTGTGATATTTTGTGATTTTTTCCCCCAGTTCTTTTTCTTTGACTCTGGCATCTCCTAGTACAGCGATATCAATAAATTGTACGCTTTGGCCCTCAACAACCGTGATATCTGGCGTGTTGCGTTCCAAATGACGATCCGTCTGTATTTGAAAATCCCACAAGATCTTCACCTTCTCATTTTCGGTATCTTTTTCCACTTTACGATCCCACCCACGACTTTTTGGATACAGCTAGGGCGTATTTTTTACATAATGACCAGTGGATTAATTTAGCAACTCAATCATGTTTAGCTTTGTAGTCAGTTTGAGCAATTTTTGTATCTTCGCTTTCATGGCATTAGTTTGTAATGTAATTAGTTCTTGAGCAGCAAGTATTAAACCTTCTGTTTCTTTCTTGAGGGTTCCTCTCTTAAGCCATGCCCATGTCAAATTGTCATCCCATTTTCCTTCAATATTTCTCAAGTGCTGCCATGCAAAGCTTTGGTTTCCCATCCATTTAATCTGTCATCCAGCTATTATTATTATACTTTATTCATTAAATGTGAAACTCAGTTAACTGAACATTCA
The DNA here is from genome assembly GCF_051295495.1 of Thamnophis sirtalis. NCBI lineage: Eukaryota > Metazoa > Chordata > Lepidosauria > Squamata > Natricidae > Thamnophis > Thamnophis sirtalis. The sequence goes on from NW_028261392.1 coordinate 12,134,680, forward strand.
AAAAGGCATACCATCCATTTAATCTGTCACCCAGATGCTATTATTATTATTATTATTATTATTATTATTATTATTATTATTGCCAACTGTTTCACCTTTGAGCCTTTCTTTAAAAAAACCAGATATTTTGCCAAGTTATCTATTGATACATTTTTAATACTTTCTTTTCAATTGTTGCTTGCATCTTTTTTTTTAATTATTATTATTCTGTTTATCTCTAGTCAAGGATAGGAGTTTGTGTACAGTTTCTGAAAACAGATGCAAATAAATTATTCAACTTTTCTAAAGTTTCTCTTCTCCCTTCACTGTTATCAGTCCCCTGCCTCCACTGGTTCTGGCGTCTGATGTATTTAAATAATTGTGTTTGTTGCTCTTCCTGGTGATTTTAGTCCTCAGACAGTTGTTATTAGGCAGGCGAAACAAATGTAAGTTCTCGCTTGAGTAAACATTTCATTTGTTTGTTGACTGAAAGAAACCTTTCTGTATTTATATCTTCCTTGACCTGGCAAACTTTGGAAAGTTTGCCCTGTTTTGGTGTGTTTGATACATATTACACTTCTGTGGTATGTTTTTCAGTTGAATTTCTGTTGCAGTTTTAGTAATAAAAAAAAGGGGGGGGGAAACCAACCAGGCTTTACTGAAAAATTTGACACAGTCCAGTTAACATTTAAACTTTCTTTTTCTAGCCAGCTCTTAATATTTAGAGGGAAACAATTTCCCTTTCTATTTAAGAGAGCAAAATGCCAGCCTTAAAAATACTTCTGCTGTCACTGGAGGCAGCAGAAACCAAGGGGAGAGCAAATGTTCACATTATTTTTAAGTCATCCCAAACCCAGGAAATAATGCAGCGAGTGCATTGACATAAGATAAATAACATTTGCCTGCATGAGATCGAAAAGAGATCCCCAAAGACAAAAAGCGCATTGTGTTGTGAACAGGCCCTGGTTACCACTGTTGGTAGGATCCGAAACCCCTGGACATATTTGTTTATACAAAGTCGATGGAATGCTGCCTAGCTTGAATGGCGGAGAATGCCTCTGGCAAATCTTGTGATGAAGAGTGTAACTAACACCCAATTTTCTAGTCAAGTACAATTATTATAACTTGATTCCCAACCAATGATTGGTAAGTGACTTTCTTTGTCTGTTAAAGGCAAACAAAGTTTTGCGTTGAGTATACAAATAATAACCCTTGGCTGTGTCCGACTCCAGGGTTCAAGAGTCTGCTTTCAGTTACATGGTCTGCCTTTTCTCTCTCTAACCGAGGAAAGAATACCTTACATCAGCTGGAAACATTGCTCTCTGGCTATGCATCAGGGGTGGTATACACTTCCCTTCCCTACCGGTTTGCAAATGTGAGCGTGCACCCTTCCGCGCAAGCGTTTTTGGTGAAAAAAAGGACTAAATGGGATGCCATAGAGCCAGGTCAAGTGGGCAGGGCCACCTGCGATTTCCGCTACCGGTTCAGAGGAATTGGTCCGAATCGGTAGAATACCAACTCTGTAGAAATAATTTCCTAAAGTGGCTTATCAATGCTGGCTAGAGAAGAAGTGTGTTGAAAACCATGTGTGGAGGAAGAGGAGGAGGAGGAAGGAGGAGGATGTGGTTGCTGGAACCTGGAATCTCAGATTCTTGGCTGTTTTCAACCAGAAAAACTCCCTGAATGGATGTAGAACATAGAATAATAGGGTTGGAAGGGATCTTGGAGGTCTTCTAGTCCAACCTCCTGTTTGAGTAGGAGGCCCTACACCATTCTGGACAAATGGATGTCCAATTTCTTTTTGAAAGCCTCCAGTGATGGAGCACCCACAACTTCTAAAGGCAAGTTGTTCCACTGGTTAATTGCTCCCACCATTAGGACATTTCTCCTTAGTTCTAGGCTGCTTCCCTCCTTGGTTAGTTTCCTTCCATTCTTTCTTGTCTTGCCTTTTGGTGCTTTGGAAAATTGTTTCACCCCACCTCTCATCTTTGCGGAAGCGCCTCAAAAATTGGAACACTGCTGCCATGTCCCCCTCGTCTTTCTTCTCATTGGACTAGACATACCCAGTTCCTGTAACTCTTCTTCATTTGCTTTTAGTATGGCTTTGGGCCAGTATGTCTGTCTCTTGTCTGTCTTTCCCTCCAGTCTACTGAACCTCCCAAAGTGATGGTGGTGGTGATGATGATGATGATGATGATGATGATAGTGATATGAACTCTGTAACCGGAAGTTAAAATAACAATAAACTGCTTGCATCCTGAACTGGAAAAAGAAATTAATTAAGATCCAGATTGTTGGGGGGTAACATGCTGACTTTGTAAACTGCTCAGAGAGTGCTATGAGTCAGGGGTCTCCAACCCCTGGGCCGCAGCCCAATACCGAGTCGTGGCTTGTCCACAACTGGGCCGCATGAGCAATGTGCTGCTACGGATGCACTTAAAACAATATATAATAACAGTAGACTTATATACCGCTTCATAGGGCTTTCAGCCCTCTCTAAGCGGTTTACAGAGTCAGCATATTGCCCCCAACAACAATCCGGGTCCTCATTTCACCCACCTCGGAAGGATGGAAGGCTGAGTCAACCCTGAGCCAGTGAGATATGAACCGCTGAACTGCTGATCTAGCAGTCAGCCTGCAGTGCTGCATTTAACCACCGCGCCACCTTGGCGCCAATATGGCAATGTTAGGTTAATTTAATGTTTGGCAAAATAGCAAAAGTTTCAAGCAAGGGTTGATGGTTAGTTTGGAGGCTCTGACAGGTTTGGTACACGTCACATGGCAAAATAACAGCATCCTTGTCCAATAATTCAATCACCAGTTTGTGTTTAATTACTGCTCTAAGTGAAGCGGTGTAAAAGTCTTAAGTGCTGTTGCTAGAGCTATTGCAACCAAAAGGCTGTCCTGAGGGAGGCGGAGCAGGGCAGTAGTGAAAATCATAATATTCTTTATGGAGATTCCCAGTCATCCAGGTCATGGTTGTCTCAAAGGTGCTTTTTCAAGAGGCAACTGGACTTTCTTGCTTTTCTTTGAAGACGTTTCGCTTCTCATCCAAGAAGCTTCTTCAGCTCTGACTAGATGGTGGGAAATGGAAGGACTTATATTCCTTGCATATTCCAAGCTGGTCAGTTGCATCCTTTTAGAGGGTTGGGGTTTTTCTTTTTGGTTCCAAAGGTTTTATTTCTTTTAAAAAACACAAATATTTCATCATTCGTCAATCATTAAAACATTGAAGTACAATTTTTTTTGTATGCCCCTCCCTCCCTCCACCACCCCCAACCCCCCTCCTCCTCCCCCCCCCCGACTTCCCAGAACCCGTACACGGTATGGATTTTTAACTAACACAGTCTAAAATCTATTGAGGGTTTTTCTTTTTCAGAGGAAAAAAAGGTACTGTACTTTTTGGAGTATAAGACACACCTTTCTTCTCCCCCCCCCCCAAAAAAAAGAGGGTGAAAATTTGGGTGTGTCTTATACAACAAATGTAGCCCCACCCTTTGGCCTCTGCCTCCCAGCAATTTACCTCTTCTATGCAAATGGGGCTTGTGGAGGATTCAATAAGCTGTAGCAATCCCTGCAGCCTCTAACAGCTGATGATCAGGAGAAATTGAAAGTGAAACTAGCTATTTGCTCCACATGGCAACTTGCTGGCAGGCAGATTTTTTTTTCTTATGCTAATCAGGCTGTTTGTGGAAGGAGGTAAGTCAACAACTATAAATGCCTACAGAATGTTCAAATTGTTAGACTTATTTTTTAAAGACTGCTTTATTATTGTTCTAGACAACTTAACAAAATGAAGAGGCTTTTTAAAATAACTGCTTGATCTGAAGAGGCCCGGTGCTATTTTAAAATGTGCTATTCTTTTAAATAGCAGAGAATAACTATACTTCCAGAAAGCGCATCTGTACAAGTATAGTCTGAAATATAACACTACAAACATTGTATATTGTCTGTACTGTTTGTTGCAAGAAAGCCAATTGCTGGGAGGCAGAGGCAGATATTTTCCCCTTGTTTTCCTCCCCAAAATCTAGGTGCATCTTATACTTTGGAGCATCTTATGCTCTGAAAAATATGGTACTTTTTCTTCAAATAAAAAACAAGATCCTGAAAAAACTTCTTTGGGACAACCATGACCTGGATGACTGAGAATCTCTAAAGACTTTTAGCTATACAATTGGAGATGAACACTCTTTAAATGGTGTGGAAGTAGGAATGGATTTCCAGAGGAAAAATTGCAGACTACAGGAACCAGGAGCACCACTCAGGTGACCCCGAGGACACAGATAAACTTCCAAGTGCTAAAGGGCATCTAAAAGGATGCAACTGACTAGCTGTCTGCAGGGAATATAAATCCTTCCATTCCCCACCATCCTGTCAGAGCTGAAGAAGCTTCTTGGATGAGATGTGAAACGTCTTCAAAAGAAAAAAAAACATGAAAGTCCAGTTGCCTCTTGAAGAAAAGCATCTTTGGACGTAATAATCTCCCCCCCCCCCCCCCCGGACTAAGCAGCCAGGTTTTTACTCTTGGATCGCAGCCATTGATTGGAATATGTTATGTAATGGAGCCCATGAGTAATCTGGCATATGGGAAGGAACGAAGCCTCTATGTAACATTAACAAGTATCCTACTACATGGCATATAGGGTCAAAATGGGGAAGCCGTCCCAGAAACTTGTAAAAAGATGCAGTATAGAGATAGACAATGATTCCTGCTTCCTTGGGCTTGAGGCTAACAACATTGTCCAGCATCACAGGGGGAAAGGAAAGCTTCACTGGAAGAGCTGTTGTGAAGCAGCCTGATCCTGGGTGGTACATTTCCCCCAACCTCAGAAACACTCGGTTTGGTTTCGCCCATGGGTCAGCAACCTGGGGCTCTGGAGCTGCATGTGGTTCTTTCAACCCTCTGCTGTGGCTCCCTGTTGCAGGTCGGTAAAAGGAAAAAGGATGCCGTCCTAGGGGGAGACTCTATGGTGGGGAGCTGGACTTTCAGCATGCAGAGGAAAAAGGACACTGCGCTAGCAGGAGACTCGGGAGGGGGGGGGACCGGACTTCCGGTCAGCTTCAAATTGAACGGGGGGTTTCCGGTTAGCACTTTTGTAGCTCTTTGACTGTTTAAGGTTGCTGAACCCTGGTTTAGCCTTTATACAGATAATGTTTATAATTGTAAGGATTCCTTTAAAAAAACAAACAGTTGCGTGGCAATGGAGTTAGTCTTCCACTTACCATCAAAACTGAGCCCAAAGTGTCCACAGTTGTTAAGTGGATCCCAGCAGCTGTTAAGTTAGCGTAGACGTTCGTTTAGCGAATCTGGCTTCCCCATTGACATTGCTTGTCAGAAGGGGGCAAAAGGTGTCTAAGCGGTTTACAGAGTCAGCCTCTTGCCCCCAACAATCTGGGTCCTCGTTTTACTGACCTCGGAAGGATGGAAAGCTGAGTCAACCTTGAGCCGGTCAGGATCGAACTCCTGACTGTGGGCAGGGTCAGCCTGCAATACTGTATTCTAACCACTCTGCCACTACAGCTTCCTTCTTTCCTTCCTTTCTTCTCTCCCTCCCTCCTTCCCTCCCTCCCTCCTTCCCTCCCAAGCAATCACACTTAGACCTATATACTGCTTAACAGTTCTTTATGGCCCTGTCTAAGCAGTTTACAGAGTCAGCCTCTTATCCCCAACAATCTGGGTCCTCCTTTTACCAACCTCGGAAGGATGGAAGGATGAGTCAACCTTGAGCCGGTCAGGATCGAACTCCTCGCTATGGGCAAAGTCAGCCTGCAATACTGTATTTTAACTATTCTGCCACTACGGCTTGCTTCCTTCCTTCCTTCCTTCCTTCCTTCCTTCCTTCCTTCCTTCCTTCCTTCCTTCCTTCCTTCCTTCCTTCCTTCCTTGTTGTAATATAGTTCCTTGTGTACAAATGTGTCCTGTCTTTTCTCCACATTGGCCTCATGGATGAACCACGGGAACGTTACGCTTCCTTCCTTCCTTCCTTCTTTGCTTCCTTCCTTCCCTCCCTCCCTCCCTTTCTCCCAAGCAATCACACTATATACCACTTAACAGTTCTTTACGGCCCTGTCTAAGTGGTTTACAGAGTCAGCCTCTTGCCCCCAACAGTCTGGGTCCTCAGAAGGATGGAAGGCTGAGTCCACCTTGAGCCAGTCAGGATCGAACTGCTGGCAGTCGAAGAAAGAAGAGCAATGAGAAGAAAGCTGTAAACCATCATTACATAGATTATGAGCTTTGAGAATCTCTCATTTTCTGGTCAATGTAAGCTTATTTGTCATTTAGGGACTTGCAGATTCAGTGAACCAGCCATGGCTGAGAGCTAACCAAGCTTGTTCTTCTAACTTGTCTTTATTCTGACCTAAAGAAACTCTCTTTTAGATCGAAAGAACAACTACCGAAATGATTTTCATTTTTCTGCCTGTGATAGAATGGGGTGGGGCAGTCCCCACATCCTTTCTGGAGCCACCCAAACCTGGCAGGCCAGTTGATGAAAGCCAGTGTCACATTTTCCCCATCATCTTGAAAGGTATCTGAGCCCTAAAATAGTCTTGACCCCAAAGAACCATATTCCCAAGGAACACACCCCACCCCTTGGAAAAAAAGAAATAGAAAATCCTGAGCTGGCCGCACCTAGTGTCTATTTTCCATCTGTGGCTCCTCCAGAAAGATTTTAAATTTATCCACGCTAGACCCTTTGAAGCAGAACCAAGAACCTAGGTGGGAGCTCCTGGAGTCTAATAAGTACTTTTTCCCCTTGGAGACAACTGTGGAAAATATCTGCATGCTACTCCAGCAAAGGAAAAAGTGTGTGAGAAATGTTCACTCGGGGAGGAAGATGAAGTCCTTCAGGAAAGTCTTGGAAAATTTCACGTCCACTGAAGTTCTCCACCAAGGACCCTTTAACCTATATATCCTGTTGTTGTTTTTTCTTCCCACTCATTTCTCACCCAGAATAATTGCTTTGTTGACATACCTTCAAAAAACGAAGATACATTAAGCAGATAAAGGAGACAATGATTGCCTGACCTAAAAACTTTGGACATGCAAAGAATTAGATAAATGGCAGAAACTATGGGATAGAAATATTAAATTGACTATGTCAACTGCATACAAAGAAAATCTGTATAAAAATGTTTTTATAGATGGCATTTTGCACCAGCAAGACTGGCAAAAATGTTTAAAGATTGATCTGCTAAGTGCTGGAAGTGTAATCAGTCATCTGGTTCATACTACCATATGTGGTGGACATGCCCAAAAGCTAAAAAATACTGGACGGAAATACATACTTGGTTGGACAAAACGATAAAGCAACACAATAGACTTGAAACAAGATATTCTTGTTTTCGGCATTATACCGGAAAAATATGATAAAAAGACTATAAATCTGGTTTGACATATGCTAACCGCAACCAGAATTGTATTTGCACAGCAATGGAAAAACAATGAGATTTTGTCAGATGAGAAATTAATTAAGAAAATACTAAAATGTGCAGTAATTGATAGATTAACACTATTAAGGATAAAGAAAAAACTGATTATTTTTTTTAATATGGGCTGTATTTTATCAATGGCTAGACAACAGAAACAAGTCAGAAAGGAGGAGATATAAAAAGAGGAAATATTAATGTGGAGAGTTGTTAAAGAAGATGTCAAGTATTCTTGTTTTTATATTATGATGATGATGAATACAACAGCAAATATGTGGACTATGTTTAAAAATAACTGTACCCAGTTCACACACTGTTCGGTGGAATTTGAATGTTATATAAATAAAATAAATAAAACATGAAAAAAAAATGAAGATTCATTAGATGTCATAAAAAGGTGTTCCTTATCTAAAGAAGCTTAGCTTATAGTTACAAGTCTCTCTTCAAGGACTTCATCTTCCCATGTGAAACTAAGCCCTTACCCAGAAAATTTCTCACAACAAACCTCCAGTAAGATTTGTGCTGGGAAGAGCAACTATTGTAGGATCTGTGCCATGATCGGTTTTCCAATCTTAGAACTCTGGACCCGTGAAACATCTTCTAAACTGGAAGCCTCCCGAAGCTGGGCTTGAAAATTTGTAAAATTCAGAGCTACAAGTTGAAAAAGCCCAAATCGCTGTACGGTAGCTCTCCCTCCTTCTGAGCAGCTGAATCTCTAGGGAGGAAGCAAGGTAGAAGGGACCACTCCAGTCCTGCATTGGCAACAGCCTGCATTTTAATGCACAATGCTCAATATCCCAAAAGTGCTTTTGAAGACATAACTCGACTTTCTTCTCCTTTCCCTTTCCCTTATCCTTCTCCTTTCCTCTCCTCCCTCCCTCCCTACAAAACCTGCCTATTTGCCCTTCCTCCCTCCCTTCTTTCCTCCCTCCCTCCCTTTCTCCCTCCCCAATTCCTTTCCTCCCCTTCATTCCTTCCTTCCTTCCTATAAAACCTGCCTATTTTCCTTCCTCCTTTCCTTCCTCTCTTCCTTCCTTCCTATAAAACCTGCCTATTTGCCTTCCTCCTTTCCTTCCTCTCTTCCTTCCTTCCTATAAAACCTGCCTATTTGCCTTCCTCCTTTCCTTCCTCTCTTCCTTCCTTCCTATAAAACCTGCCTATTTGCCTTCCTCCTTTCCTTTCTCTCTTCCTTCCTTCCTATAAAACCTGCCTATTTGCCTTCCCTCCCTCCTTTCCTTCTTCCCTTTCTCCCTCCCTCCCCTGTTCCTTTCCTTCCTTCCTTTAAAACCTGCCTATATGCCCTTCCTCTCTCCTCTCCTTCCTTCTTTCCTTCCTCCTTCCCTCCCCGTTTCTTTCCTTCCTTCCTTTCTTCCTTCCTTCCTTCTTTCTTTCTTTTTTGCTTTCTTTCCATTTTGCTTCGCATCCAAGAAGCTTCTTTAGTTCAGAAAAACAAAGGAAATCTAGTTGCCGCTTGAAAAAGCACCTTTGGGCCAACAGTGACCATGACTGAGAATCTCCATAGGCAGAATGTTCAGGTTAAGGGTTCCTGGTTACCGCAGGTTGTGATTTTTATTAACGGCTCCTTTCTCCCTCAATAAAATGGTCCCCCATTGTCCTTTGAAAGGTTCCCATGTTTTAGGTGTCCGTTTCAGCATCCCTAAAGAGGGACATTTCCAAACGTAACAAGCGTTTTGCCCCTTCAAAAACCTTCATTTCCGAGAGAAAACAGAATCCCTGCCAGAGACGGTAGAGAGTCATTTCTACAATCTGGTGGACAATTATCTTGAGATCGTTCAGGAACTGTGGTGGCTTCTCTGATTTTAAAATAGCAAAGTTAAGAGGGCAGTTAGGCAATTTAAAACAATATGGCAATGTTGGGTTAATTTAATGTTCGCCAAAATAACAAAAGTGTTTCAAGCAAGGGTTGATGTTTAGTTTGGAGATTCTGGCATGTATGGCATACATCACATGATAACATAATAGCAGCGTGGTCCAATAATTCAATCCCCGGGTTGCATTTAATTACTGTACTTTTAAATTCCTTATTTTTCAGCCACATATTTTTAGAGATAGAAGATAACCTCATTTTATAACTGACTGGAGTGCTTAAGCTCTTCTTTTTCCCTTTAAGTTTCTTATTTATTATTTTTTTACAAACATATCAATGTGTGGCACCCTGGGTCACACATTGTAGTACAAATAAAACTGATAAAAGTAACCATAATTATTACATTCAACCAACTCATATATTTCTAATAGTAATACATATTTATATTGTTGCAGTCTGTCGTTATTCAATTATTCCATGTTTTCTCTTGTTATTGCTCTTATTTTATTATATAAAAATGTATATATTAATATTCCCCCTTTCTCTTATTCCTATCTCTTATTCTAACTATTTTTTAGACTATAAGACACACCGGAGTATAAGATGCACCAAGATTTTGAAGAGATAAATTTTTTAAAAAAAGTTTTGCACTCTGCAGGCCTCGTTTTTTGTGAAAAACGGGGCATGCAGAGAGTTTGAGAGGCCTGCAAAGTGCTCCTGGGGATTGGGGAGGGCAAAAACGAGCAAAAAAACCTGCCTGTTTTTTGTGAAAATGTGCCCATTTTTTTGTAAAAAAAAACAAAAAAAACCCAGCACATGCAGAGGCTTTGGGAGACTTGTAGAGCGTTCCTGGGGACTGGGGGGGGGGGCAAAAACGGCCCGTTTTTCATGAAAACTGTCCTGTTTTTTGCTTGTTTTTGCCCTCCCCGGGAACACATTACAAGCCCCCCCAAATTCTCTGCACGTCCATTTTTGCAAAAAAACGGGATGCGCAGGGGCACGGTTTTGGGAGGTCAAAAATGCTGTATTCAGTGTATAAGACGCACCCAGATTTTCACCCTCTTTCTGGGAGGAAAAAGGTGCATCTTATACTCCAAAAAATATGCTATTTCACCCTTTATTAAAAGACTTTTTTTTAATCCTACCAAGGATAGAAAGAAGGGCTTAAGCTTTTTGTGTGCATTTGTTTTGAGAAAGCTTGACGGTTAACATGGTTGGAAGGACTCCTCCTTCCTTGTAAGATGTGTACGGCAAGCAGCAAATGGAGATGAATTACAAAAGGATAAATGCTAAGGTTTTTGATTCGTAGACACTTGTTTTGTAAGGAGAGATTCTTACGGGGGGGGGGACCCCTCCATTTTGCACACAAATCATAACTTTACCTCTCAATCCTAAAAGGGAAACAAACACTGTGAAATATATTTCCGTGTGAGAATACATTTGGGATAGTACCCTCCTTTGTTTTTCTTGCCTTTGTTTAAAGTGATGAAATCTTTTTTTTTTATAGCTTATGGGTACAAACCTGAGTTACTTTTCCAAATCTGCCCTTTTATTCTGAGCAAGTTTTTTTTTTTCTGGTGCACTTAGATGCACTGTACTTTTATGTATGTGTATATGTATGTGTGTATGTGCTCATCAGGGGTGGGTTCCTGCCAGTTCTAAACTCTTCTATAAAAGAGGTTCCACAAATCTACAGTGCCATTTAGAACCGGTTCCAGCTCCCTCCCCCCGCCCGTCCGCACATCATCAAGATAAAGAGCGAGAGGAGGAATTCTGGGAGTTGAAGTCCACAAGTCTTAAAGCTGTCAAGTTTGAACACCCCTGGGGTTTTTTTTCTAAAGGATTAGGGATGCAAGGGTCTTATAACTTGAGAGCTTTTAGACTTGCGTGCTTCAAATGCCAGAGTTTCTGAGGCAACATTTTGGTTGCTAAACAAGAGCGTTCTTAAGTGAGTTTCACATTTTACAAGTTGGCCACACCCACCCAGTCACATGGCTGGCAAGCCACTCTCACCCAGTCACATGGCTAGCAAGCCACTCCCACCAAGTCACATGGCCGGCAAGCCACTCCCACAAAGCAGGCCACACCTACAGAAGAGGTTCTACATTTTTTTGAAACTCACCATTGGTGCTCATGTATATAAATATATATTCACAAACACGTATACTATACATACATACTGTACATTTGTATGTATGTATATGTGTAGGTCTGTAAGATAGATAGATAGATAGATAGATAGATAGATAGATAGATAGATAGATAGATAGATAGATAGATAGATAGATAGATAGATAGATAGATAGATAAGATAGATAAGATAGATAGATAGATAGATAGATAGATAGATAGATAGATAGATAGATGATAGATAGATAGATAGATAGATAGCCTCCCACGCATGCATGCACGTCTCACGCACCCGCTCTGCCCCCACGTAGCAGAGACCTGAAAATCAGCTGGCCGGCGGAAAGCACATGGGCCTAGGAGATGGTTTTTCAAACATCATAAGATTCAAAGCATCTTCTAGATGCCTCACTCACAATATATATCACAACCCCATGAATTCTTGTTTGGCCTTAGCAGCATCTGGTTCTATCGAAACGGCCCTCCTTAGGATGGGCGCACTGGATGAAAAGTCAGAAGGGCTTGATTTCCCTGTTTTGCAGAAAGATTTGGCGGCCCCTCCTTTCTCACTCCGCGGAAAGAATGAAGATGTTCAAATAGCATTTTCTCTGTTTCTCATTATAGTTTTAAAACCTTGATTTCCTTCCAGTAGATTTTGGAAGCTGGACAGGATTCCCCCCCACACCCTCTTCCCCCCCCCCTCCTGTTCCTTCCACCTCTCCCTCTGTTTTTTTTCCCTTCACCCTGTGACTTTATTGGCTTTGGAGTGGCAGATTTTTTTTTTTTAAACGCCAGAGACCTCACCAAAAAAAGGTTTGGATCTGCTAGTTGAAAAATCCCGGGCTCATCATCTGAGACAGAAATAATCTTAGACCTCATCAGATACTACTGATGTGCTAATATGAAAAGAAAACACGCGAGGCCCTTTGCTTTCCATTTTCTCCAAATCTGCTCAGCTTTATATTCCCTTGGGAAAATACGGCCCCCTTGACTTTTGACAAGCTGTTCTTGCAGGTTGATTTGATCTTGAATCAAAAGTTCAGAGAGAAAAAAACAACAACCCCAAAACACCAAATGACAAGTTTTGGCAGTTTTTCAGACAAGCTTCAAAATAAAAGTGAAAGCCATCCGATCTGCTTTATAATAATGACGGCTTAGATGTGCGGATAAAAGCATCCATTAAAAACAGTGTATTTTCCCAAATTACCTTAAAATAAGATGTTCACCACAGAGGAAGCTCCATGCATGTCTGCCAATCAATTGAGAGAACATGTTCCTCCAGCTTCAAGATGAGCTCTTGTAAATGTATGTATGTATGACTATCTCCATCATCTATCTATCTATCTATCTATCTATCTATCTATCTATCTATCTATCTATCTATCTATCTTTATGTCTCTGTCTGTCTGTCTGTCTGTCTCCATCATCTGTCCGTCTATCATCTGTCTATCATCTATCTATCTCCATCATCTCTGACTGTCTGTCTGTCTATCTCCATCATCTGTCTATCATCTATCTATCATCTATCTCCAACATCTGTCTATCATCTATCTATCATCTATCTCCATCATCTGTCTATCATCTGTCTATCATATCTATCTCCATCATCTGTCTCTCTGACTGTCTATTTATCTATCTATCTATCATCTATCTATCTCCATCATCTGTCTCTCTGTCTGTCTGTCTATCTATCTATCTCCATCTGTCTGTCATCTATCATCTATCTCCATCATCTGTCTATCATCTATCATATCTATCTCCATCATCTGTCTCTCTGACTGTCTGTCTGTCTGTCTGTCTGTCTGTCTATCTATCTATCTATCTCCATCATCTGTCTATCATCTGTCTACAATGTATCACCATCATCTGTCTGTCTATCTATCATCTATTTCCATCATGTGTCTCTCTGTCTGTCTGTCTATCTAATCTATCTACCACAATTCTATCTGTCTGTCTGGTCTGTCTATCTATCTATCATCCATCCATCCATCCATCAATCTATCTAAAAGCATATATGAGGATTTTATAATCAAGGAAATTTACAAATGTATGTCATGGGCATCTATTGCTGTTTTTTGTTCCAGCTTATGTAGAGACAATTTCAAAGGATCATATATTTAGTGTTAAGTGCTTTGCTAATGCAAGTCTTAACTCAGTGGTGACTTTTGCTAACTGAGATTATTAATTCATACAGTTAACCTGCCAAGTGTTACCCGGTGGTAAGATGGGCAACCAATAAATTTAATAAATAATAATAAAGACACCCAGGATACTTATCTGTTCACCTTGCTCAACTATACTAAATAATTCCATAGAGACATTTACAAATAAAGACTAGTGGGTGGCAGGTGATGGTTTTCCAGGTTCGTTCTAACTGTGGTTTAAGGCAAAGCCAATGATAATTACCACATGGCTCTCAATTCAGTGGTGGTTGTTGATTTTGACTAATACTGTCCTTTTTCAACACACTTGAGCGCAACTAACACAAATCCTGCTCCATGCTTAGACTCCCAGGGATATATTTCCCATAGGCACATGGTTCTTTCTCTTTAACCAAGAAAGGGGAGGGGAGTTGTGCATGGCTCAGTAATGATCATGATTCAGTCATTGTCGTTTTTACTTAATTACTGGCTTTGCACTGTGTTTTTTTGAAAATGACAGCTGCTCTTCTCTGGCCGTGGGGAGCATCCACATCTGGTCCTTCGAGCCATTCCAGCTTCGCTTGTCCTATGTGTAAGTTGGCTTGAAGCTCAACATTAAGGAAACTAAGATCATGTCATGTGACCCTCTCAATTCCTGGCAAATAGATGGGGAAGAAATGGAGGTAGTGACAGATTTTATTTTCCTGGGCTCCACGATCACCGCAGATGGGGACTGCAGCCAAGAAATTAAAAGACGCTTCCTCCTGGGAAGGAAAGCTATGTCAAATCTAGACAGCATACTAAAAAGCAGAGACATCACCCTGCCAACAAAAGCACGTATATGGTTTTCCCAGTTGCAATGTGTAGCTGTGAAAGTTGGGCCATAAGGAAGACTTGAGTGCCAAAGAATTGAGGCCTTTGAACTATGGTGCTGGAGAAGACTCCTCCGAGTCCCTTGGACTGCAAGGCGATCAAACCGGTCAGTCTTAGAGGAGATCAACCCTAACTGCTCTTTAGAAGGCCAGATCCTGAAGAGGAAACTCAAATACTTTGGCCAACTAATGAGAAGGATGGATTCACTGGAGAAGAGCCTCATGCTGGGAAGGATGGAGGGCAAAAGAAAAGGGGACGACAGAGAATGAAGTGGCTGGATGGAGTCACCGAAGCAGTCGGCGTGAGCTTAAATGGACTCCAGAGGAACATTGTTCATGTGGTCATGATGGGTCGGACACAACTTCGCAATTAACAACAACAACAACAATGTGTAAGAGAAAGTGCCTTCCTTGGCTGGAAGGGCGAAGAGCTGGACATGGGAAAGGAGATTAAATTGCAGGCAGCCGGCAGGCAGCAAAAGTAGCCTGCAATACTGTACTCTAGCCACTGCGCCATCGTGGCTCATACCATTGACTCTTACAGGAACGCTTCAACAGTACTTTCCTTGGGCCGCAGTATACCACAAAACCTGTGGCTAGCTTAACATCAGCTCTTGCTCTGATTAAACTTGCGCCAGATTCCGGCAGGCTTGATGCAGTGTTCGCCACTATCTTAAAAGTTATGGTCAGAATTGGGTTAATTATCCAGTAGGGCCCTTTCAATGGGTGTTCTTTAAGGCAGGGTTCCCCAATCGCCAGGCAGATGACTGGCAGTTTCTGGCATACCACGGACCTTTGATGGCGTCCAGTACACCAGTAAACTTGGCCACGCAAACAAACGAAGCCCCATGTGCCTAAACGTGGGATACGGGCAGCACGCAAAACCGTGCCCCCCTCATCAATTCACAGAAAAAACTTTCTCTACAGAACCGGTCCCCGGTATCCCCAAAGGTTGGGGGCCACTGCTTTAAAGGAAGAGGGAAGAATACCCAGAAATATGGTCATTTCATGTGAAAGACTGGAAGTGATTTTAATCAGCAGGCAAAAACATGAGAGAATTTGTGTAGTACACTTTCTGTCCCACCTGCCTTAAGTGGCACAGACCGTTTTATGGAAATTATTATTATTATAATATATATTTTTATCCTTCCAATCCACACCCAGTTCAAAAAAGATGCAGCTAAACTTTTAAAAATTGGATGAGGATTAAGGGACAAGTATCTTTTGATTTTTTTTTTTTTAATGAAACGAACGTGGCCAGATTTCACTGGCTTTAACTACAAGGTTGGATTTACCCACCTAAAATGTGCTGTACGTTCCGTTTAGGTTTGAGAATTCGGTATTGTTCCATTGATTGATGTCGATTCAGTTACAATCCAGATGTTCCTGTTGTTTTGCCTGCAGTGTGCTCTCAACATCTGGGTGCCATCAACATTTTTAAGCAACAATTGGCTTTTTAGTAGGGATTGCCAGGGAATATCACTTCTGATTACTGATACTCGGTTCATGTGAGTTTAATGGGTTTTCATGAAAAGTACTTTCTATTTACTTTCTAAATAGCTTCCAGTCCTCTAGCATGTGCTTTTCACCATGCTTCAGATATTATCAGCACCCAAAATCTAAAAACTATGAGCAAAAATAGGCCACAGGGTGACCTCTGGATATTTGAACCATTCCATACAACCCATCAAGGGAATTGTGGTCCAGACATAGGAAGTTCATTAGGTTTTTCTGTCCACCCATTACAGGAATAAATCACAGCTACCACTTGAACACAGTTGAATCTTTTCTTGGATTCAGTAATGTCTCAGAGCTGAATCAGATTCCTGTTTACTGGCATAGCAAAAGGAGCATCTCTTAGATACAAGTTAATATGAATAGTTGAGGCTGGCTGATTTCTTTGTCTTTTTGCTATCTTCCCGGCTTACTTTTAGGTTCCTAAGCCAGGAAAGGTTCTTACAAGGCTACCCAAAGTTGGTCTTGACCTCATCTCGGAGTAGGGTCTTTGATGAATAGAATAGAATAGAATAGAATACTTTATTGACCAAATGTGATTGGACACACAAGGAATCTGTCTTTGGTGCATATGCTCTCAGTGAACATAAAGAGAAATAAAACAGAATATATTCATCAAGAATCGTAAGATACAACACTTAATGAAAGTCATAGGTTACTAATAAGCAATCAAATTATACTAGGAAACAAATAAAACAATATAAATTTTAAAGATACAAGCAACACGGTTATAGTCATAAGTGGGAAGAGATAGGTACTAGGAAGGAAGAGAAGAATAATAGTAATATAGTCTTAGTAGGTAATATGACAGTGTTGTGGGAATTGGTTGTTTAGCAGAGTGATGGCATTCGAAGAAAAACTGTCCTTGCGTCTAGTTGTTCTGGTGTGCAGTGTTGTATAGTGTAGTTTTGAGGGTAGAAATTGAAACAATTTATGTCCAGGTTGTGAGGGGTCTGTAGTTATTTTCACAGCCTTCTTTTTGACTAGTGCAGTGTACAGATCCTCAGTGGAAGGCAGGTTGGTAGCAATTGTTTTTTCTGCAGTTCTGATGATCCTCTGAAGTCTATATCTGTCTTGTTTGGTTGCAGAGCCAAACCAGGCAGTTATAGAGGTGCAGATGACAGGCTCAATAATTCCTCTGTAGAACAGAGCCAGCAGCTCTTTGGGCAGTTTGAACTTCCTGAGTAACTCCAGTAGAAAAGATGCACAAGAGGTGTTGCGTATGTCAGAATAGAATAGAATAGAATAGAATAGAATAACAGAGTTGGAAGGGACCTTGGAGGCCTTCTAGTCCAACCCCCTGCCAAGGCAGGAAATTGAGCCAGACCTTTGCAGATGAGAAGATTGCTAGATGAATCCTGGGTCACACTTGGGTGGGATTGTGTTACAGAGGCGTGTGGGGTGTCCAGCAGTGTCACTCTGTCGAGTAACCACCTTGTGCAGTCCTGAATTCAAAGTCTCAGCAACAATTCTATTCTGTCAGATAAAAGACTATGAAACATGGGACTTTAGACAAAATCTTTCAGACCAGCTTCCTGAACAGCCATAGTTTGTGAGCCAGGTTGACTTCTGTAGGGGGAGCCTGTCTGTTACATCACTTTTTATGAAGCCATCAGCTACTTTTGTTCTCCCTGATGCTTCTGACTTGACTAAGGTCCCCGATACTGTGAGAAGAGGTAGATTCAGGAAAAGAGATGTATCTATCCAAGCTGTGAAGTGAACAATTGAGACCATGCAGCATCTTCAGGTGGACCATTTCCTTCCTTCCTTTCTTTCTCCCTCTCTCCCTATAAAACCTGTCTATTTGCCCTTCTTTCCTTTCCTTCCTCCCTCACCTTTCTCCTCCCTTCCTTCTTCCCTCCCTTCCTCCTTCTTTCCTTTCCTCCCTTCTTTATCTTCATCTGGAAACACTTTCTGCACTGGACATCTGAGAGGGAGGGACAGTTGATGGGAGGCATTTTGATGATCAGGACTCTTCCTCTTCCTCGTTCTGTTTGAACTCCACCCTGTGACACAAGCGCACTCACACTTGACCATCTCGCCCCCCCCCCCCCAACCTTCTTATCATGTGAAATCAAGGATTCTTCCACAAATGCATTCACAGAATTGAAGAAAGGCTCAGAGTTACCAAGGATTGCGTAAGGAGTTCCTCGGGCACATTAGGGTTTGCAATTTTTTAAAAAATCCCATCTATATATTTATTTTTAATAAATAACTGAAGGCAGAAAACATACCTAATAGTCCTTCCTCCTTCAATTTTCCCCACAACAGATAATCCTATACTCTGGGTTGGTCTAGAGAGAGACTGACCAGCCTAAACTCACAGTTTCTAGGTTGGTGCTTTAACCGAGAGACCAAACTGGCTCTCTGTTCTAATTTGATTTTAACTGGCATTCCTTGAATAGCAGTTCTATTGTGATACCCAGCATATCTCAAACTAGGATGAAAAGGCAAGTTCTAGGCAGCTGTTCTTGAAATGGGATGAAGCATTTCCAAGACTTAGGCATAGATATAATCATGGTTTGGATGTTGATCAGCCATGAGTCACCCTTTTCCTACCTAAGAAGGGGTTGGACTAGAAGACTAGAAGGTGTCTTTCAACTCTGTTATTCTATTCTATTCTATTCTAATTTCTATTCCTATTCCATTCTATTACCTTCCCTATTCTATCCCTATTCTATTCTCTTCCCTTCCTACTCTACCCTACTCTATTCTATTCCCTCCCTACCCTACTTCTATTCTATTCCCTTCCTTACCCTACCCTACCCTATTCCATTCCATTCCCTACCCTACCTTACCTTATCCTACCCTACTCTATTCTATTCCCTACCCTACTTCTATTATATTCCCTTCCTTACCCTACCCTACCCTATTCCATTCCCTACTCTACCTTACCTTATCCTACCCTATTCTATTCCCTACCCTACCCTACTCTAGTCTATTCCCTACCCTACCCTACTTCTATTCCCTTCCTTACCCTATCCTACCCTACCCTACTCTATTCTATTCCCTACCCTACCCTACTTCTATTCCCTTTCTTACCCTACCCTACTCCATTCCCTGCCCTACCTTACCTTACCCTACCTTATCCTACCCTACTCTATTCTATTCCCTACTCTACCGTACCCTACTTCTCTCCTCTTCCTTTCTCTACCCTACCCTATTCTATTCTATTCTATTCTTTGAGAGTGAAGGGAATTATGGGCCGAGGCGTCAGAGAGAAAGTGAAAGCTTACACAAGGAAACCATAAATGTCTTTGAGAAAGGAATATACGATATACAGAATTGGGCTGCTGTAGGGGAAACATAAAGATCATGTTGTCTTTTGTCTAAATAGTTACAAAACCTTTAAAAAAAAAAAAAAAAAAAAACCTCTTATTTCTATACACAGCCTCTGAAAATACAGCGAGCTATAACGCTTAAATATATGTTACGAAGCCCATAAATATATACAGAGTTATATATCCACTTATAGCTCAAGTAGCGTAAGTGTTTTATTTGCTTTGGTCTTAATAAATGACTAATTGCTGAGATATCCTCTGTCCATTTTATTGCTCACTGTTGCATTCCATTGTTTAGAATAATGGGAGAGCCGAACTGAATTTCTTGAAATGCATATTTGGGATTCCTGCGGAGCTTTAGTAGCAATTGCTGAGCGGAGGAGATCTCTTCAGCCCAGCTGCCGAAAAATACAGAATTTGCTTTCATGCGGCAGTTACGTTTCCCAGCCAAAGCTCCCCAAAGGCTTTTCCAGTGAAAATTGTGATAAGGAGGGGCTTAATTTGGGCATGAGCCATTCAGCTTTCTTCATTTTGACAAGTTTCCTTTTTTTTTGTGGCTTTTTTCCATATCGGATAAGCCCAATAACCCTGTTACTACCTTAACAGCTCCAGGGATTTCCTTAACAGCTGTGGCAAGAAAGGTCATAAAATAGGACCCAAAAAATCATTTAATAACTGCCGTATTTTTTGGAATATAAGACGCACCTTAGTTTTTGGGGAGGAAAATGAGGGGGAAAAATTCTGCCTCTGCCTACTAGCTCACGTCCTTAGCAAACAGCCTGGTCAACTTCAGCACATCAGTTCGCTGGTTGCGAGCGCGCATGCGCCTCATTGGGGCTGATACGCAGCTTCAAAAGCACAGCTGATTGTTGCAGGGAGCTCCCTTGAGTAAAGGAGGCGAAGCACGGAAGTGGTCAGACAAGGCAGCAACTGTTCTGGGTTGCAATTTTGGCCTCCGCGCCTCCAAATGCTTGGTTGGAGACTCATTTGAAGGTTCCGGGGATCGTAAAAGCACATCGCTGCCTACCCCCACCCGAAAATGCAACGCAAAGAGGCCAAAAATGGAGCATGTGGAGTCCTAAAATGCGATGTGCAGAGGCCGAAAACGCAATGCGCGGAGGCGGTGATAGGCGGCGATGTGCTCTGGGGATCCCCGCAGCCTTGAATGGGTCTCAAATGGAGTGTTCAGAGCAGTGGTGAAATTCATATTTTTTTACTACTGTTTCTGTGGACGTGGGTTGGTGGGCATGGTGTGGCTTGGTGGCAGGGGAAGGATACTGCAAAATCTCCGTTCCCACCCCACTCTGCTAGAGTGGCATTTGCTGGTTCTCCGAACTACTCAAAATTTCCGCTACCGGTTCTCCAGAACCTGTCAGAACCTGCTGGATTTCACCCCTGTTTCAGAGGTTAAAAACACGAGGTGCAGAGGCCAAAAACGCAAGCCGCGTAGCGGGCAATGGTCTGTGGCAATCCCTGCACCCTGGAACAGATCTAAAATGCGATGCGCGGAGGCCAACAGGTGGGGGCCGGCGGGTGAGCAGGGCTACATTTGGAGTATAAGATCCACTCAAATGTTCACTCTCTTTGGCGGGTATGTGTGTGTGTGTGTGTGTCTTATACTCCGGAAAATACGGTATCTTGCTTAGCATTTAGCAATGGAAATTTTGGACTTCATTGGGGTCTAAGTCAAGGACTATCTGTATGTCGGAATATTACATTTTAGAGAGAAACCCACTATTAAATTATTACATTTTAAAGAGAAGCTTGTTATTATTAAGCTTACTATGTACTATTTAGCTGGTATGTTTGTAAAGCCTTGGATCTTGCTGGTTAGCCTTTCTTTTCAACCTAACTTCAGTCCTGGGTCAGGAGTGGAAATAAGTTAAAGATGCCACATGTGTGTCTTAGTGCACTACTAATTCATTTCTTTAAGCAACAGCAACTCTGCTCCAAGAAAACCACATTTGGCCCATTTTAAACCCCCATCCATGTGTGCTCCAGAAAACAAGACGTTTCTTTTTAAAAAGATGACACACACATTTTGTGCTCCTGCCAAGGGTTAACCCTGAATAAAGAGTCGTTTTTATTTTATTTTGCTGATTTTAACAAATGTGCTATTTGTATTTTAATAGACCACAATATTCTTTTTAGTTTATGACTGCAGTTCCGCACCATCTAAATTATTTACATGCCTTTTCGGTGGGATCTGCAGTACTACTAGATTAGGAGCGCCTCCGTTAATAAGATTTCAAATTACATTCCTCTGTTGCCATTTTGATGCAAATGAGTTCATTTTGTATGTTGTTTGCTCTTTCGGTTTTAAGTATTGGTTGCTAAATTCAGTTGAATGCATCAGAAAGAATTCGTGTTTTTTTTTTCAAGGTAGAGGTGATGAATAAAATATTACTACAGAGGAGAGGGAAAATCTCCCATCGGGATTTAAACAGCTTTAAACAGAGGTGTAAGCCTTGCATCGCTTAAAGAGAGAGAGAGAGACAGAAAGACAGACAGACAGACTTCACTGAAGCCAAATGCAGAATACTGTGTGTGCTTCATTATCAGACAGAAAGTGAACCAAATATTTAGCAAGAACTTGAATCACTTTCGTTGGTTTCTTGGTTTTGTCCCAAAGGTGCCCTTTCAGGAGGCAACTGGACTTCCTTGTTTCTCTTTTGAGGACGTTTCGCTTCTCATCCAAGAGGCTTCTTCAGCTGTGACAGGAGAGTGAGGAATGGAAGAATTTATATTCCTTTTAGAGGGTCGTTGAAGCACTTGGAGGTTTACCTCTGTCCTTAGGGTCACCTGAGTAGTGTTTCATGGTTCCGGAAGTCCACAATTTTTTTCTCCGGAAATCCATTCCTGCCCCCGCACCATTCCAAGGATGTCCATCCCAAATTGTATAGCTAAAGGTCTGTAGAGGTTCTCAGTCATCTCAGTTCCATTCCTGAGTAAGATTTAGCAGAGGGGATTCTGGGAAAAGAGGAGGGAGTTACGGGTACATCAGAAAAGCATCCCAAAGGATATGGAGACCAGGGACCTGTGTCCTTCAGAATGATGGTGTTGTCAAGTCCAAATCTGGTTTTATTTGTCCAGCGACAAATCTAAGAGCTTGTAGTGAAATCCCATGAGTGGAGTTTGTGGACTGTATTCCATTGACAGTTCTTTTGTGTTTTGATTGTGTCTTGTTGACCAGAAGAAAGATTCTCCTCTGGAAATCCATTCCTACTTCCGCACCATTCAAAGGATGTTCATCCCGAATTGTATAGCTAAAATTCTCTAGAGATTCTCAGTCATCCAGGTCATGGTTGTTCCCAAAGGAGCTTTTTCGGGATCTTGGGGGGGGGGGTGTTCCTTTGGGGGGAAAAGCAGCTTTTCTTTTTCCTGAAAAAGCACCTTTGGGACAACCATAACTTGAGATGACTGAGGATCTCTGCAGACGGTTTTGGTTTTGGTTTTGCTGTTGCCACATTTTTGCTTTGCTTTGGCTTTAGATATCGGCAACTGCAGCTCAGCACTGAAAACAAAGTGGCCGAACTTCTCCACCAGAGCAAACTCAAATCTTTTGAGAGTGAACGAGTGCAGCTGATCCAGGAAGAGACCTCCAGGAACCTCTCTCAGTGTCAGCTGGAGTGCGAAAAGTATCAGCGGAAACTAGAGGTACATAAGAAAGCGGGTGTCAGCGTTCCAAGTATTGTAGAATTAAATCAGAGTCCAAGGCAAAACGATCCTTAAAGTTCCAATTTAATAAATCAGACATCTTAGCACATCTGCATTAATCCCAATTCTGGAAATTACATCAGAATCCCACCCAGTTAAAAGTTCATGATCTTGTCCCCACACCCACAATCCATCACATGGTCCAATCTTCTTCCATGCTGGCATCCACACCCAGCTGCTTCCGATCAGGTGCGAAGGGGCGGAGACAAAAGATGACTTTGGTCTTTTAGAAGAGAATGACAATAACACATTCCACAATCCTACTCCTGTCTATTCCCCCCTCCCATCAACTATACTAATGAAACAGCATAATGAAATAAGAGAAAGTGTGGCAGGCCAAAATTCTAAAAGGGATATAATTGCAGGCCTGACAGCGGGTTTTGATGGACTCTCACCAAGGACACTTACAGTATGTTGTGGCCCACCAGTGGCCAGCAGGGCAGGTTACAACAGTTCACTTAGTGACCATTTGAAGTTACAACAAGCACTGGAAAAAGTGACTTACCAACCGTTTTTCGAACGTACACAGCATTCCCCACGGTCACGTGAACAAAAATTTGGATGCTGTTTATGGACGGTTGCAGTGCCCCAAGGCTGTAATGATCACATTTTGCAACTGGCCGACAAGCGAACTCAATGGGGAAAAGCCAGGTTCACTTAACGACCGCCTGTTACTAATTTTACCGCTGCAGTGATTCACTTAACAATGGTGGCAAGAAAGCTCGTAAAATAGGAGGTGGGGAAATTCAGGTAGCAGCTTATCAAGAGAAATATCGGCCTCTATGGAGATTCTCCGTCATCCAGGACACGGTTGTCCCAGAGCTGCTTTTTTCAAGAGGCAATTGGGCTTCCTGGTTTTTCTGTGAAGGCATTTTGCTTCTCACCCAAGAAGCTTCTTCAGCTCTTGAGTGGATGGTGGGGAAGAGCAGTCAGAACTGAAGAAGCTTCTTGGATGAGAAGCTAAACATCTTCAAAGAAAAACCAGAAAATCCAGTGGCTTCTTTGGGGGGGGGGGGGAAGCACTTGTGGTCGTAAATCAAGGACTACCCATACTTCATTTGAACATCAAACAGTATATTTCATCCCTTATCAAATTTCACTTTTCTCTGTCCTGGTTAAACAGTCCTCCATTTCAGAAAGCATGTTTACATCTCTCCATTTCTCCACTCGCCTGCTAATTCAATTTATAAAGCCATTAATCCTCCTGGATCAAATCTTTTGCTTCTTGGCCTGCCTAGATCTTTGTAAGATACAGTAGTTTTCATGGCTCAGTTGGACGCAGCACCCATACCGAGGACAATCGTGTTCCTATTCTTTGCAAATTTTAACTTTTGCAGCCCCTAAACAAACAGTTGCGGGGAGGAGGGAGTGGTGGAAGAAAAAATAAGACTCTTTGTACAACTTTATTCTGCTCCCGGAGAACTGGCATTTATACCGAATCATGCTTTTTAACACAGCCCAAGACCAACTTTAAGCCAACTTTAAAGTTAAAAAAGGACTTGACCTAAGCTTGCAAATATTTGAATTGAGCATTTCTTTTATTTCCCCGATGATTTATTGCTCTCTTAACTAACTTCCTTTTCTTAAAAAAAAATAAAAAAAAATTCTTAGGTATTAACGAAAGAATTTTACAGTCTTCAAGGATTGAGCGAGAAAAAGATCTCGGAACTTCAGGCACAAAATTCTGAGTACCAAGCCAGGCTTGACACGTACGAAAAACTGGAAAAAGAACTCGATGAGATAATAATGCAAACGGCAGAGCGTAAGTCCTTCCGAATTCTCCTTTATGATTCCGTCTTGGAATTTATTTACAATCTAATGGCCGCTAATGAGATTGGTTTCGTTATAAATCCAGGAATGTTGAGTACCCATTCAACATGCAGCTGTATACAATGAATTAGCATAAATATGTATTTTATTACACCTTAATTAGCAGCTTGAATATATATCGCCTTTTGAATATCTCCTAAAATTACTGTGTTCTCTCTCTCTCTCTCTCTCTCCCTCTCTCTCTCTCTCTCTCTCTTTCTCTCTCTCTTTCTCGCTCTCTCCCTCCCTCCCTCCCCCTTTCCCTCTCTCCTACCAGGGCAAAATGATGATGTGTTGTTGTTTTCTAACAAATCTCTCTTTCTCTTCATTTCTCTCACTCTCTTCATTTTTCTCTCTCTTAAAAAAAAAAGCCTGATTCCCCAGGCATGTCAGCTCTTGCTCTTTTTTTCAATCTGTTATCTCGCTCCATGACAATCTTTTGGAAAGTTTACTGTGAAAGTTGTTGCAGCAAAAAAAAGAAAAGAAAACCAGAAGTGCTGAATTCTACAACAGTGTCTCTGATGGCAGTAAATTTTAACGAAAGGATTTTCTCTATCAGCAACAGAATTGTCTGTTGCTGTGAGCAGTATCAGCACTTCTTAGACCGGGATAGGTGTGCATATTTGTGTGTGTTATGCACGGAATTCCTCTCCTGTGCATACCGCCCCGAATAAATAGGATGGAAAGATATATCTGGTACTACTTGTAGGGAGTCATTGCCCTGGGTCTATGCACCAACTTCATTTATCGCCTGTTGTCTAATTCATGGACTTATCAGAACATGGAGATTCCACTCATTTAATTTAAAGTCTCCAATTTGTTCTAAAATAGTAGCAAGAGGTTGAGATGGATGCCTCGATGGATGGATGGACGGACAGATGGATGTTTTCGAATGAATTCCATAAACTCAAATCAGGTTATAATGGATACCCTTAAAAGATTACACAAAAGTAAACATTTCATTCATTTAATCCTTGGTGTTCTCTGAATTTGATTTGTTTGTCAGCAGAATGTTTTCATTACCAACCTAAAATTAAATGATCCTTCTTAGTTATTTCAGAGTTTAGATATAAAGTGATACAGTTTCTTTCTTTTCTTTCTTTTTGGATATGGTCATTGATATAAATGTTGTTCATCTTTCCTGAGTAAGATTTGGCAGAGGGGATTCTGGGAAAAGGGGAGGGAGTTATGGGTACATCAGAAAAGCATCCCAAAGGATATGGAGACCAGGGATGCCTACCTGTGTCCTTCAGAATGATGGTAATGGCAAGTCCAAACCTGATTTTATTTGTCCAGCGACAAATCTAAGAGCTTGTAGTGAAATCCCATGAGTGGAGTTTGTGGACTGTATTCCATTGACAGTTCTTTTGCGTTTTGATTGTGTCTTGTTGACCAGAAGAAAGATTCTCCTCTGGAAATCCATTCCTACTCCCGCACCATTCAAAGGATGTTCATCCCGAATTGTATAGCTAAAATTCTCTAGAGATTCTCAGTCATCCAGGTCATGGTTGTTCCCAAAGGTGCTTTTTCAGGAGGCAGCTGGACTTTCTTGTTTTTCCTTTTGAAGACCTTTCAATTCTCACCCAAGAAGCTTCTTCAGCTCTGACTGGATGGTGGGGAATGGAAGGATTTATACTCCTTGCAGACAGCTGGTCACTTGCATCCTTTTATAGAGTCATTGAGGTCACTTGGAGGTTTATCTGTGTTTATCTGAGTAGTGCTTAATGGTTCCTGTAGTCTGCAATATTATTTTTTCTCCTCTGGAAATCCATTCCTACTCCCACACCATTCGAAGGGTGTCCATCCCAAATTGCATAGCTAAAAAAACAACAACTACGACTTGTATGACTGAGAATCGCTACAGACTTTTAGAGTGTTCCGTTGTTACTAAGCTCTTCGGATTTCTCATTCGGGCCTGCAAAACTGGGGAAATGAGCAAATCTCTCACTCACCTGTCCTGCTTTTGACCTGAAAGAGGTTGACTGCAAGCAGATTGATGCCAAAGGCATCTTTTATTTTAGCATTTAGCATCCCCATGGGGTATCTCTCCTGATCCTCTGTAGGGATTATTCACTTACCAATAAATAACGTCACGGAAAGGGTATTCACGGAATGTACAAATTCAGATCGCCTACTTACCATTGTTGTTTTTTCCCCCTCATTTCTGCCTGCAGCTAATAGGAAAGCTCATCTGCCTGATAAACAAAGAGATAATCCTAACATTGATACACTTGTCAATTTTCTTGCCTTGAGAAGCTTTCTTATATTCTCAAGCATTTAATTTGGGGGCATGGAACTGGCGGCTTTTTAGAAAACCTTCCCAAAATTGCTGGA
Organism: Thamnophis sirtalis; assembly: GCF_051295495.1. Lineage (NCBI taxonomy): Eukaryota > Metazoa > Chordata > Lepidosauria > Squamata > Natricidae > Thamnophis > Thamnophis sirtalis. Next base: position 12,161,711 of record NW_028261392.1, read on the forward strand.
CAGGTAGAGCTCGGCTCACAGCCACAATTGAGCCCCAAATTTCTGTTCATAAGTGAGTTTCGTTTGTTAAGTGAGTTTTGTCCCACTTTAACTACCTTTTTATGCCACCGTTGTTAAGCGAATTGCTGCAGCGGATAAGTGAGCAGCCCAGTGGTTAAGCAAATCTGGCTTCCCCAGATGGACTTTGCTGGTTGTATAGGTGTTCTGCGAGAGCGGGGGTTTGACTACAGTGGTCCCCAACCTTTTTATCGCCACGGACCAGTCAGCCTTTGATAATTTTACCGTGGCCCGCTGAGCGCGCGCAGGGGTGGGGGGGGCGTTGTTCGCGACAACACATTGATTGTTTATATATCACGTGCGTACCAGCGCGGGGCTCTCTTCCCTGGAGCCTTTGTGCACGGCCCAGGAGCTTTTGCGCACGGCCCAGGAGCCTTTGCGCTGCAGCGATCATGGCCCCCGGCCGCTGCAGCGATCATGGCCCCCGGCCGCTGCGCGGCCCGGTGCCAGGTACTCCACGGCCCGGCACCGGTCCACGGACCGGGGATTGGGGACCACTGGACTAGATGACCTGCAAGGTACCTTCAAACTGTTATTGTCCCTGATCTGGGCCTTTAAATGAGCAGCACCAGTTCCTGGAGGGGCTTCATGTAGAGTTTCCTGGAATTGAGGTTGGGACCTTTTACAGCCATGATGGTGAACCTATGGCATGCTTGGGCACAAGCACTATCACCAACTGGTCTTTGCGGGCACCGGAGTGCTGGAAAATAGCCTGAAAAATGGCCAAAAAACAGGCCATTTTTGGTAGCTCTTTTCCACGCTTTTCCAGGCTGTTTTCAAGCCATTTTGGGGCCATTTTCAGGCTGTTTTCAGGGCCATTTGGGGGCTAAAAACGGTCCCAAAACAGCCCAAAAAGCGGCGTGAAAATGCCCAAAAAACAGCATTCTGGTGCTGGCCAGCTGGTCTTCAGGTTCCGCACACATGCTGGCCCGTTACGGTTTGAGCACTCAGTGCTGAAAAGATTCACCATCACTGCCTTACAGGCAAAGTTGGTGCTGACTCTTTCCCGACAGAAGGATTGCTTGGGTTTCAAAGCAGCAATGAAGTTTTATTTCCATCCCAGCAAACCCTCTGAAAATGTAGGTATCTCTATGACTAGAGCGGGTGTGTGGGTCGTGACCTGGGCCATGCAAGTGGTGGGCGTACGTATGAAGTCATCCCCAGGTTGGACTGGAGCAACGTAGATGGGTAAACGAAGGGCCTGGCAAAGCTATGACTTCACTGTCTGGCTTCGGGTTGAAAAATCACTTCATCAGCCTCCGCCCTCGTTTATAAAATGGGGTAACTAATTAATCTCCTTGGGCAATTGTTTGAATGCACTCCAGTTCCAAGAGATTCCTTAATTGCTGCAACATTTCCATTTCCTTCCAATGCTCGCCGCCGTGACAGTCATTTATTTCTTCGCATGTTCTTAGAGTCCCACGTTAGAGTCCTGCATGTGAGGAAAGCTAACCTTTTGTGTTTCAAAATACTCATAAATATAATAATGTCAATGGTTTCAATATTCATTCCGTTGGCTCTTTTCTTTTCTTTTTTTCTTTTTTTTTACTTCTCAGGAAGCTTATCAGAATCAGCTGTGTATTTATGCTCTTCTTCTACCCAGGTCCCATCTTTCGATGCACGCTTTCAAATCAAAGGGACGGTTGCCAAAAAGATATTTTGTCCTGTACATTTTGTACTTGTGATGATTATCCTCTTTACTGTGCATAATTATGCTTTTGCACAGGCTGCCAGGAAGAATAAGAACACGCACTCCCAGGGCAAAATGGTGCTGGGTTGCTCTTTTCTAACCCCTCCCCTCCCTCCCTCCCTCTCTCTCTCTCTCTCTGTCTCTCTCTCTCTCATGCACACACTCACTCACATGCATACAACTTTTCAAAGGGAAGCAACTTGCATCTCTCTCTCTTTCACTTTCTCTTTCTCTCTTTGTTTTTCTCCCTCTTTATCTCTTTCTTTTTTCTCTTTCTGTCTTTTTTCCTTTCTCTTTCTCTCTCTCTCTCTCTCTCTCTCTCTCTCTCTCTCTCTCTCTCTCTCACGCACACAGAAACACTTTAACATGCACATAACTTTTCAAAGGGAAGCAACTTGCATCTCTCTCTCTCTTTCACTTTCTCTTTCTCTCTTTGTTTTTCTCCCTCTTTATCTCTTTCTTTTTTCTTTTTTCTCTTTCTGTCTTTTTTATCTTCCTTTCTCTCTCTTTCTCTACTCTCGCTCTCTCTTTCACGCACACAGAAACACTTTAACATGCACATAACTTTTCAAAGGGAAACAACTTGCATCTCTCTCTCTCTTTCACTTTCTCTCTTTGTTTTTCTTTCTTCTTTTTTCTCTTTCTGTCTCTTTCTGTCTTTCACTATCTTCCTTTCTCTCTTCTTTCTCTCCTCTCTCTCTCTCACACACACATGCACACAGACGAACACAACTTTTCAAAGAGAAGCAACTTGCATTTGTCACACAGACACCCACCCATTCATGTACACAACTTTTCAAAGGGAAGCAACTTGCATCTCCAGTTGTGGGAATGGGAGGAAGCCCTTATTTTGTATTTGTATTTATTTGTCTTGTATGCCGCCCACTCCCGAAGGACTCCGGGCGGCTCACAATAGACAAGGGAAGGGGGAAGACTAGATAAAGACAACACTTTAAAAACGAAACCACAACATTCACAATTTCCGTGGGGCTGGATGTTTCACAGGCCCCCCGGCCTTCTGGAGCAGCCAGGACTTGGTGGCTTTGAGGAAAGCCGGGAGGGTCGTAAGGGTCCGGATCTCGACAGGGAGATCATTCCAGAGGGCTGGAGCTGCAACAGAGAAGGCTCTCCCCCGGGGGGTCACCAGCCGACATTGGCTGGCGGATGGAATCCGGAGGAGACCTAACCTGTGAGATCTAATCGGTCTATGGGAGGTAATTGGCAGGAGGCGGTCTCTCAGGTACCCAGGTCCGATGCCATGTAGGGCTTTATAGGTAGCGACCAGCACCTTGAAGCGGATTCGGAGACTAATGGGTAGCCAGTGCAGCTCACGGAGGATAGGTGTGACATGGGTATACCTGGGTGTACCTGGGTGCACCCACAATCGCTCGCGCGGCTGCGTTCTGGACTAACTGAAGTCTTCGAACACTCTTCAAGGGCAGCCCCATGTAGAGCTCATTACAATAATCCAGTCTTGAGGTCACAAGGGCGTGAGTGACTGTCTGAAGGGCCTCCCGATCCATTTTGTCTGGAAAGCAAAGCAGCCTTTGACGAAAAGGGTCCAGAAGCAATGTAAGAGCAGTGACAGCACTGCATGACAAAAATGAATAAAGAAGCCCAAGATGTTCAACTCTTAATCATTCAGGTGAATTTTCTGGGATGGTTTGGTTTTTTACTTCTCACCTGTAGGGTGAGAAACAAAGTCACCCTATCCTTCCGATGTGTCTCTGAATCAGGACTGATTCCAGCAGTTTTTGCTCAGGTCCTGGATCCTTCTTGGTAGTTCAAACTTTACATGAAAACATATAAAATATACAAACAAAAATATATAAAACATATGAAGAAGGGTTGCAGGAATTGGGTACGTCAAGTCTAGCGAAAAGAAGGGCTAGGGGTGACATGATAGCAGTGTTCCAATATCTCAGGGGTTGCCATAAAGAAGAGTGGGGTGAAGCTATTCTCCAAAGCACCTGAGGGCAGGACAAGAAGCAATGGATGGAAACTAATCAAGGAGGGAAGCAACCTAGAACTAAGGGAGAAAGCCAGTGACAGTGAGAACAATCAACCCAGCGAAATGACTTGCCTTCAGAAGTTGTGGGTGCTCCATCACTGGAAGTTTTTAAGAAGAACGGGACAGCACTTCTGTGAAATGATTTAGGGCAGGGGTGTTAAACTCAAAGGCCACCAGAGGCGCCCCTGAGGTTGAGCTGGCCATGCCCACCCTGGCCACACGCCCAGGAGTGAGGTTGAGCTGGCCATGCCCACCCTGGCCACACGCCCAGCCCAGCCTCCTGAGGTCAAACACAGCCTTGATACAGCCCTCAATGAAATCAAGCTTGACATCCCTGATCTAAGGTCTCCTGCTTGATCAGGGACTAGAAGACCTCTAAGGTTCTTTCCAATTCTGTTATTCTGTTCTGTTGTTATATAGCAGGGGTCAGCAACCTTAAACACTGAAAGAGGCACAAAGGTTCTAACCCGAAGCCCCCCATTCAATTCTGCAGCTGATCTGAACTCCGGTTTCCCCACTATAGAGTCTCCTCCTAGTACAGTGTCCTTTTTATTCTGCCAACCAGAAGTCCGGTTACCCCACCATAGAGTCTCCTCCTAGCCCGGCATCCTTTTTCTTCTACCTGTCCTAACTGAAAGCCCTATCAATTGTGGAGCCAACCAGCGACAGGGAGCCACAGAAGAGTGATGAAAGAGCCACATGCGGCTCCAGAGCCATGGGTTGCTGATCCTGTTATATAGCCACTCAGAGCTACCCAGTGGTGAGATGGGCCGTCAATAAATTTAATAAGTAAATATATTGGGGGGAAAGCCAGATTTCTCTCATGCTCACTGCCGTTGAAGGACAACCTTTGCCAGTTGCAGACTCCTCTCTTGAGGAAGTTATTTCAAAGAAAGTGGCTGCTGCCAAAGGAGAAGTAATTGAGACTTGCATGGCACCTAAACCATCTCTCCATCCTGAAAGAACAAAGAGAATTAGATCCTTTCCCAGCCTGCTCCAGCCCTCTGGGTCACATAACACGTTTGTGGTTAGGAGTTTGTGTATGTATGTCTCCATGGGTGTGCGTGTGGGTTCCTAAGTCAATAAGGGAAGAGGAAGAGGCACAACATTTTTTTTTCCTATTCACTGGCATGGAAGCCCTTGTGTGACTCTTTCAGAGTGGCAGTAGCTTGCCCCAAAGCAAAGTCAGAATTGCAGTGTGAAGGATTCCTAAGGAAGGTGAACCAGGCCAAGGGATATCAGTACGAAAGGAAATGGGCAAGGAGGAACTTAGATTTTTATGCTTTTTCTCGCTTATTCCAAGCCATCCTGAAATGCACAAAGGACGGATGATGGATGGCTTATAAAAATGCCTCCAGGAAATCATTAAGAGATAAAGAGAGAACAATCAGTCATGCTGCCATGACTTCCCATTGATTGTGAATTTATAGGCTGCCAATGGTAAAGTTTGATTCGACGTTGTATTTGTTCTTCCCCCTTTTGCTAACTTCCTTTTCCTGTTTTGACTGCACTTTTTAGCCAGCGTTTATAGAGTCTCGTGTAAAGAAAAATAAAATCAAGCAAATGGATCATCAGTTCCACTGACCTTAAATGAAGTCCCATTGATCTACCCAGCCCCGCCATGTTATCCAGAGATGCTGGGGGTTCCTCCTCTTAAAAGTGGTTTTCTGATGGCCTGTTTTTTTTGTATTTTTCTAGTTGAGAATGAGGATGAGGCAGAAAGAGTGCTGTTTTCCTATGGATACGGTGCCAATGTCCCTACAACAGCCAAAAGACGGTTGAAGCAAAGGTAAAGGTGATGTCAGCTTCCACATCAGTTCCCCTCCTACCCCCCAAAAAAACCCCAAGGGAATTTGAGGAGCTTTAACAAGGGAGAAGGGACACGGTAGCTCCGTGGCTAAGACACTGAGCTTGTCAATCAGGTCAGCAGTTCAGTGGTTCGAATCCCTATTGCTGCACAACGGAGTGAGTTCCCGTTACTTGTCCCATCTTCTGCCAACCTAGCAGTTCGAAAGCACGTAAAAAATGTAAGTAGAAAAAATAGGGACCACTTTGGTGGGAGGGTAACAGCATTCCATGTGCCTTCAGCATTTAGTCATGTTGGCCACATGACCACGGAGACATCTTCGGACAGTGCTGGCTCTTTGGCTTAGAACGGAGATGAGCAATGCCCTCTAGAGCCAGAGACAACTATCACGCATGTGCAAGGGAACCTTTACCTTTAACAAGGGAGAGAAAGTATGCCTACGTCCTTGAAATCAAGGCGCATCCTGACCATCCAAAGTCAAGTTATCTCGGCACTTAAAAACAGATGAACTCAATATCTGCGCCCTTCGAATTAAAACTTCAACAAAGCAAGAAATCAAAGTTCCAGATCAACTTTTTGTCTTTTCAAAGTCATTCTGGCTTAGAGAGTTGTGGCTTTGGCATAACGAGGTTGGAAGAAACAAAAGGACAGAGTAGATGTGTAGAAGAAATTAAGAGAAGCTAGAGAGAATATCACCCCGTTCCATCCATAGGAGGCCATTTTCAGCAAAAGCCGAAACTATTCATCGCTCCTTTTATTCTTCGATATTTCTAGGCTGTCATAAATACTGAAACATACATATTTTTATACATTTGGTGGAAGGGATGTCTGATTTGAATTTTTATACTCATTAAGATTCTTTCTTTTTCTCCTTTGTGGTCTTGTCTCCACCAATGGAACATTAACCAAGGTTGGAAAAAAAATCTATATTTCCAGATGGTAGTTTAGCAGTAGTAGTAGGAAACCTGTTGCCATCCACACCTGAAGTTGTCTTCCATATTCTGCCACACCTACTACCTCAATAATTCATCAGTCCCAAAGCCAACTCCCTGCTCAATCAAAAAATTAAAGATGTGGTTGTCAGATTGAGAGCCAAAGGAAAGTTGCAGACAATTTAACACAGAAGTTAAATATTATTCTATTAATTTCAATCCAGTTCTCTTACCTCATTTGATTTTTGTTTTCCCCTTTCTGTCTTCTTAGGCATTAGCTGTCTTATCTAGACTCGGTGTCTTCTTCAACCTCATAATTCTTCTTTCCGCCTTTTCAGCCAAGATTAAAAAAGATACGGAAGAGCGAGTAGGCCATAAGTGAGTTTTGTGACAGCCTTGATGTCCCTCTTTGGTTTCATGAGGAGCCCTAGATGAGCACAGTTTTTAAGCCGGTTGTGTGCGCGCGCTTGCATGCCTCCCACCCACACTTAATTGGCTTGCTAATAAGCATGTCATAGGGCACTTTGTCAAATGCTTTGGTGAAGACATAATGTAGTGTGTCTGCAGCATTAACAATCTATTAAGAAAGGTGGCTGATCAACAGAGGAGATAAGATTAGCCTGACTAATACTCAGCCATGCTGACTTCTGTTAATTGCTAGGTAGATCCGGGCACTGGATTGTCTAATCTATGAAAATTCTACAACAATTTCATTTGTATAAAGTTATTGGCAGTGAAAGCTAACCCTGTCGCCTTTTGGGAAGAATCACGACAACCTAAAGCTGAATTGGATAAATAAACATGCACATAAACTCTGCTGATCTCTTACAATTTGGAGCAGGATCGGTGAGATACTTAATGCCTTTCCTCGCCTCCTGGCTTTGCTACAACTTGCAAAAGTCTGTGCAAAATGCGGCGGTGATTTTTTTTTCCTTTTCAAGTTTTTTTTTATTTTTTATAAATGTATCAAATCAATTTGTGAACAGTGTGACATCTGGATGTCATACATTCTAATGCAGGTTATCAGCTAGTTCTTGATAAAGGAAGTTCCCTGCTCTAGAGACTAACCAGCAAGCGAACAAAATATTTCTCTTCAACTAAGAGGGACACGGAGGCGTTAGCTCACAGCCCAGATTCCCCACCCACCCCAAGTTTTCCATTTGAAAACGTACCCTCTCCTGTCTTGCGGTGAATTCGATAACTGGTTTGCAATTGTTGCTTTTAGCTGCAAGATATGCTGTCCTCCCAAACAGCCTTTTCTCCCACTTCCCACCCAGCAGGACTGAACCTCCCTCGCATTATCTTATCAAGCGGGATTCCAGTTAGGCCTAATTTAAGATTAACTTTGAAAAAAAAAAGAAGAAGAAAAGACATCTTTGCTTTTAATTCCCCAAGAGTATAAGCAATCCTGTCGTCCTAATTAATTATGTTTGATGGGAAATAAATCTGACATATGGCAAGCTGATTTATTTGGCTGGAAGTGTCCGTCTTTTCTCTCTCTCTCTCCCCTAGATTCAGTGTGCTGAATAATAAAATCCTATCTGTCCCCGTCTAACAAATCATATTTTTTCAAACTGTTGAAAGCTCTCCTTGTCCAGGGAAACTAAAATCAGTAACAAACTTCCCCTCTTGTTTGCCCATGGTTAGTTGCCTATTTTTTTTTCTTTCATGTTTGAACAGAACATTTCATTTTTTTAGGATATGCGGCATTGCTCGCCTGTGGCTTACATGTATTGGGTTCTTTCTTGCTCCAAGGACAAGTAAACAGATCCCAAAGTGGCCTAAAGGCTCCCTTTCCTGTACATATCCCAGTCTTGTACCTATTCCAAGCAGTGTATTGGGAACAGAAAGCCATTTACCCCTGCTCGACTGAAGCTGAGCATATAATGAGTTCATTTCATGAAATTCGGTCTGAAAACAGCAGGGATTTTTTTGGCTGCGTGTTTTGGTTGTTTTGTGTATAACATTCAGCTAAAGAATTTTTATTTTTATTTTTTTATTTTTTGAAGAAAAAAACCTCCGCCCTCTTCTTATCCGCTTGCAACTTAAAATGGATTTTACAGGGTCTGAATCAGCGCAGGAAAAAATGTTGGGAAAACCTGCACTGGTTTTTCTCAGTACTCCCGCGTTGGATTTATCTTTTGCGGAGGGCTTTGGTGAGCTTCACACCGAATAAATTCAGACGGACACCCCAGGCATCCCATGCAAGACAGAACTGTGGTTTTACAACCCTGTTAGAAAGACAGCTTCATGTGTCAATTTACTTTTGAAAACAGCATTAAAGGTAAAGGTTCCCCTCGCACATATGTGCCAATTGTTCCCAACTCTAGGGGGCAGTGCTCATTTCCATATCAAAGCCATATCAGAGCCAGCGCTGCCTGAAGACATCTCCGTGATCATGTGGCCGGCATGACGAAATGCCAGAGGTGCACGAAACACTGTTACCTTCCCACCAAAGGCGGTTCCTATTTTTTCGACTTGCATTTTGACATGCTTTCGAACTGCTAGGTTGGCAGAAGCTGGGACAAGTCACGGGAGCTCACTCCGTTACACAGCGCTAGGGATTCGAACCACTGAACTGCCAATCTTTCTGATCGACAAACTCAGCTTCTTAGCCACCGAGCCACCTTAAAAACAGCATTATTGGATAATAAATTATTTTGGGTCCGTTCCAGGTTTTCCTATTTTTATTGCCGTTAATTAATACTTTTGTGAAAATGAAAACAAACCTTGACTTCTAGTCCTGGGGTTTCCCAGCCTTGCCCACTTTAAGAGCAGTGGACTTCAATTCCCAGAATTCCCCAGATGGGGAACTTTGGGGGCTGAAGTCCATGAGTCTTAAATTCGTCAAGATTAAGAATCCTGTTCTAGAACAGTGTTTCTCAACCTTGGCAACTTGAAGATGTCTGGACTTCAAGTCCCAGAATTCCCCAGCCAGCAAATGGGAGTTGAAATCCAGACATCTTCAAGTTGCCAAGGTTGAGAAACACTGTTCTAGAAGGACCAGCCATTTTATAAAATAAAAATGTAAAACTGACCCCAGATTTGCATTGGTCTTTTTCTGAATTTGTGGGGGAGTTAAGCCCCAACCAGGTTCCCCCGGGCTGAGGGTCCTCCACTTCTCCTTTCCGTCTTCTTCCCAGAAGGTGTTCTGGCCTAGGCTTCCCAAGAACCTGAAGCAAACTCCTTGTCCCGACAAAAACCCCTTTTATTAATGTACTGTGAATTCTGCTCATTCACATCCAGCCAAGTCTTTCAAGGGAGGATTTACAGTCACAGACCTTATCTGGCTTGGAGAACTGCCAAGCCGATATCTGCAAAATTTGGCAAGGAGTCTCGGAGAGTCACAAACCAATTAAACGAACTACTTGTCTCCTGCAAACTCCACTCCCCTTTCGCTCCTCTTTTATTTCCTCTGCGAGGGGCCATTCATCATCCACCTGTGGCCTTCCTCCCAAGTCAACCCCTGTTCTTTAGCTGTTCCCTTCATCTGGCAACTCTGTACATGCGCACACTGGGAACAGGCTCCAGCTGTTCATCTGCCTCAGTGATGTCTGCCTTTGAAGGCCGATGATAACTGGCATAGGGCTCTGGCCCCTCCTCTTCTGACACAGAGCTTTCATCAGAGCCTTCCCACTCCAGGACTGGCCCATGTTCCTCCCCAACCTCCCCACTGTCTGAATCTGCTGCCAGCTCCAATGGTCCCTGGCGGGCCACAACAGAGGGATTTTCCCAGCTCAAGCTGGGTTCCAGTTTGCAGGAAAAAGAAGATGCTTTTGCTGGGAGCTTGCAAAGAGTCTTCAGAAGAGGAGAGCCATCTCACACCAAAATCTGCTAGTGCACTAAATTCCAGGCTCCAAGCCTGATAAAATCAAAAAGATTGTACTTTCTTACCACAATTACCTGGTTTTTGGATACTCCCTTATCATTTCCTTCCTTAAAGCTCTCACCTCCCTCCCTGAGTGAAGGTTCCATCGTTGAATGTTTTGCTTTAAAGTGCTTTGTTTTTTTTTACAAAAAAATGTTAAATTGCTTCATAGATTTCCTCCAGTGATGTTACAAAGTATTGAACTTAGATAAGGGAAAGAAAGATGGTGGGTGGGGGGGATTTCTGTCATGCTTACTTAAACATAATTTTATGGTGCTTGAATGCATCCTGATAGCTATCTCAAATGCAGCTTCTAGAGCCAGTTGCTACTAGAAACCTGGCAGTTTAATTACAGTGTGAGAATGATGGGAATATTCATCTCATCCAGTTAAAATGCCATGTTTTGGCTTTGGGCTTCAAGCCGTAGTGTTAGAAAAGGATATAGCAATAGCACCTAGGCTTACATACTGCTTCACAGTGCTTTACAGCCCTGTCTAAATAGTTTAAAGAATCAGCCTATTGCCCCCAACAATCTGGGTCATCATTTTACCCCCCTCGGAAGGATGGGAGGCTGAGTCAACCTTGAATTGGTCAGGATGGAGGGAATTGAATTCCTGGCAATATGAGCAGAGTTAGCCTGCGGTACTGCATTCTAACCACTGCCCTACCACATATAATTCAATCTCTGAATAGGTACTAATAGACATTTTCTCAGAAATCTTAAAATTGATGACTTCTGGAATGTGAAAACTTGGTTATAGCCATGGCAAGCCCGTATCAGTGAGCAAGGCCCTCGGTTATTTGTGATGTTCTCAGAACTTAAATGTGCCGGCATTGTTCTCTGCCTGCATTTGGTCTGTTGAGAAATGTAATGCATTGTAAATTTGTATTGGGGAGGGAAGGAGGGAGGCAGGAAGGAAGGAAGGAAGTTAAAGAGGAGGAAAGAAAGAAAAAAGAAAGGAAGGAAGCTAAAATAGAAGGAAGGAAATTAAAAAGGAGGAGGAAGGAAGTAAAGAAGGATGGAAGTTAAAAAGGAGGGAGGGAAGAGGAAGAAGAAAAGGAGGAAGTTAAAAAGAAGGAAAGAAGGAAGATAAGGAGAAGGAAGGAAGTTAAAAAGGAGGAGGAAGGAAAGAAAGAAGGGAGGAAGTTAAAAAAGGGAGGGAGGAAGTAGAAAAGGAGGAAGTTAAAAAGGAGGAAAGAAGGAAGATAAGGAGAAGGAAGGAAGTTAAAAAGGAGGAGGAAGGAAAGAAAGAAGGAGGAAAGTTAAGGAGAAGGGAGGAAATTAAAAAGGAGGAGGAAGGATGGAAATTTAAAAGGAGGGAGGAAGTTAAAAAGGAGGGGGAAGGAAGGAAGGAAGGAAGGAAGGAAGGAAGGAAGGAAGGAAGGAAGGAAGGAAATAGAATCCAAAACATATTGTAGGAGAATCCAGGAAATCAAATTCAGTTAGATAGTCCCAAGATAATTAACTGCATTGACAAATTGTGTACATTTATGCATTCAGGAAGAATGTATGGTTTGTATGTTGTATACAATACAGTGTATGAAAGTTATACTGCAAATAATATATTTTGCCAAACTGTGTGTATTAAAAAATGTCAAAAATCTGTTATTTTTTTCTTTGGGCAGGGATTTCGAAAAAAACTAAAAAAAATCCTAATACCATTTTTTTTAAAAACCCACAAAATCATTAGCTACAAAAGAAGTCTTTGAATCTGTCTCTTTCTACAAGCTACTCCACTGAGAACAGGATATATTTTGCAAAACTAGTATTTGTCTTGTTACAGATGGAAAGTAAGAAAGAATGGATATGTAGCATCAATAGCAGCTCCAACATAAGTTTAATCAAACGCCCCCACCCATGATAGCTTGTAACCTTATATGTGTATTAATATATGCTAAGGAAAAGAAAGTAGAAATTCTACTTCAAAAGACGTCTGGTTTAAAATTCTACTTATTGTTATTGTTTAATTTTATTTTTATCTTGGCACAGTGTGCATTTGGCAAGAAGGTTGCTACAGCTAGAGAAGCAAAATACATTGCTTGCAAGAGATTTGGAGCGCCAGAAGGAAGAAGTTACTTGCATTTCACAAGAGGTATAATTTATATATATATATACCTAGTAGGTATTACATACATACATACATACATACACACACACACATACATACATACATACATACACACACTACTTGCATTTTTACAGGCTTTTGAACTGCTAGGTTGGCAGAAGCTGAGACAAGTAATGGGAGCTCACTCCGTTATGCGTCCCTAGGAATTCGAACTGCCGACCGTTCTGATCGACAAGCTCAGCGTCTTAGTCACTGAGCCACCACATCCCCTTTTCTGTGAATTATAAGAAAGCATAATTATATGGATGAAAAGAGAGCAAGTTTGGTCTAGTGGTTAAGGCACCAGGCTAGAGAGCAGAAAGCCATGGGTTCAAGTCCCTTCTTAGCCGTAGAAGCCAGCTGAGTGACTTTGGGCCAGCCACTCTCTCTCAGCCCAGCCTGCCTCACAGGTTTCTTATTGTGAGGAAAATATGAGGAAGAAGATGTGTTGTATATGTTCACCGTCTTGAGTTATTTGTAAAATAATACATATATGTGTGTCTCTGTGGACAATTGTGGACAATACTCCCATGCTAATCCTTTTCAGCGCAATACGTGTTGCTCTAATAGCAGAGATGAAAAGACAGATTATTCTGCAGACTAAACAAAACAGAGACTAGACAGATAAGCCTCCCTTCTCTGAATAGGGAAAAACTAGCAAAACTGGTTTAGTTTTCTTAAAGTTTTTTTTTATGCAATGCCTATATATTTATTTAATATCTGTGCCCATCTCAGACAATATAACCTTGGGCACCTACCAACAATAACACATATACACATACACACAAAATAAAACAACCTCTCTCCACTCCTGGATTAAAGCCATCACACACACACAGTCCTGAGCCATACCTCCCATCCCATGCCAACTCATCTATTTGGTGGTGGCGTTTTTTTTTTTCTGACGGGCTCTACCTTGTAACTCAATTAGGATCTGGGCTTGTTCTCAGAAGGTCCATCCAGAGGCCTCTGGCAAGTTGGCCGCGTTCATAATTGCCTTCTGACATGCTCCTCAGTCATGGATATTTGAAAAATGGAGGAAATCCATAGCCAAGGAGGTTCACCATTTTCAGTTCCAGGGAGAGAAAGAGTACAGAGAACCATTTTGCCATTCCCACCCCTGACCTCTTCCCTACATACAGCGCTGGCTCCCAACTTGAGTTTTCCAAGATAGACCAGGATTATATCATATGGAGAATCCAGGTCAGTCCCTGGCCATTGTGAATGGGTTTTCAGAAAGCCACGAAAGGAAGGGCTCTCCCTGACTCCTTGTGAACTATCAGAAGACATTGTCCTATGCTGCCCTCTAAACAGTGAAAGAATAACATTTGCCTGGGGTCTTTGCTCTGGAAAGAATACAGATCAACAGAGCATTCTCTCCCTCCCTCTCTCTGTCTCTCTCTGTCTCTCTCTCCCTCCCTCTCTCCCTCCCTCCCTCTCTCTTTGTTCTTTCTTTGAAAGTGGCACTTGCGTTTAAAAATTCAGGATTGGGGATCGCTTGCCCCAAATATGCATCTGCTCGCAATTTATTTGAAGTCATGTGATATAAAAAGGTGAAGGTTCCCCTCGCACATTTGTGCTAGTCGTTCCCGACTCCAAGGGGCGCTGCTCATCTCCGTTTCAAAGCCGAAGAGCCAGCGCTGTCCCAAGACGTCTCCGTGGTCATGTGGCCGGCATGACTAAACTCTGAAGGCACACGAAATGCTGTTACCTTCCCACCAAAGGTGGTTCCTATTTTTCTACCTGTATTTTTACATGCTTTCGAACTGCTAGGTTGGCAGAAGCTGGGACAAGGAACAGGAGCTCACTCTGTTACGCGGCGCTAGGGATTTGAACCGCTGAACTGTCAACCTTTCTGATTGACAAGCTCAGCGTCTTAGCCGCTGAGCCACCTCGTCCCTTTATGTGCCCCTTCATGTGCTATATACAGTACATAATGTTTATACATAATGGCCCTTATAGATATAGTATAGATATATATAATTATATATATGATGCCCCTTCATGTGATATAGATATACATAATTTTGAAGTCCTGCTGCCCTGCAAATAAACTGGGGGGAAATAAACCCAGACATTTACAATCCTTGTAAATAATATAGAGAAGGGGTGCTTCGCTCCATCTTTTTCCAGTGATCTTTATATGTGATATCAGGATTACATTGTGGGAAAGAGAAAGAGACATACAGAAACGTAATGGAGCTACCTTTCGTGATTTCAATGTACGTCTTTTTTTTCCTCCTTTTCTTTCAGCGAGACAAAGCAAATTCTCTGTTGAACCAAGTGCAGCAGCCCTACAAGTACCTCATTGAATCCGTGCAGCAGAGAGATTCCCAGATCCTTGCGCAGAAAGAACAGATTGCTCAGCATGAAAAGGACATCAGGTAAAGACTCCAAATTTGGTGTCCCATCTACCTGACCCACCAGAGCGGGGAGGCAGGGAATGTTGTGAGTCCCATCTCCAAGGAAGAAACACCTGGTGGGACCCAGAAGAAGGGCCTTCTCTGTGGTGGCTCCCTCTTTCTGAAACATCCTCACTCCAGAGATTAGAACGGCCCCCACTTTAATAACCTCCCGGAAGGCGCTAAAGACCTGGTTCTGCCAGCGGGCCTGGGGAAACCAGAGTGGGATGGAGCCCATTCAATGGCTCATGTGATCTGCTGTTGTCGGGTTGTGGGGGAGTGATTTTGTTATTAATTTATTGGATTCTGTTTGTTAGTTTTTATTGTTTTAAACATGGTTTTATAAGCCTCCTTGGGTCCCAATGGGCAAATAGGCGAGCAATATAAATTCAATAAATGAATAAACGAAGCCCTGAGTCAGCCATGGAGCCACAAGGCTAACTTTCTGAGAACGGTGACTTTGGTCTATTAAAAATTGAGGGCTTCTCCTGCTAATTTCATAGCCCTGCCTGTTTGGACTTCCTTTCTTAATGGTGTAGAAGTCGTTGCCTTCTTAAAAGCCCAAGATTTAAGGGACTGCCACACAGAAAAGAGAGGGGTTGACATATTCACCAAAGCACCTGAAGGCTGAAAAAGAAAGCAATGGATAGAAACTAATAAAGAATTAAAGAGGCATTTCCTGGCAGTTGGAACAATGAACAAGTAGAACCGCTTGCCTTCAAAAGTTGTGGGTGCTACAACACTGGAAATTTCTAAGGAGAGATTGCAGAATCATTTCTCTGAAATGGGGTAGGGTCTCCTGCTTGACTAGGGGGGTGGACTAAAAGACTTCCAGATTCCCTGCCAACTGTCTGTTATTCTTCTAGATTATCTTTTTGACTCCCTGATCTAATCATTAGCTCTTGAGTAGCCAGTAAATCTCTTTCGATTACTTAATTAACATGGTTCTCCTGTCCCACTTATGTGGCTTAGCTTAAACTTTGCTAATCGTTTCTCAGATCTCTTTCTCCAATAAGGCTTTCCTTTCGCCATTGTAGACAAGCCCATCCTGTTATCTTAGGTGTCAGAAGGGGAGGCCTAAGTGTCTCTTTGATTCCATCAAGTTCTGATCCTATAGCTGCCTAGAAGATTAAATAGGGTGGTGATTGAGGTGCCAAAATTCCTTAATTTTCAATTCAGAAAAAGTGTCCAGAAGTGTTGGGGGGGGAGGGTTATCTTGCTCACCTGATTTTTAATTTAGCTAGATGGAAGAAGTCTATCACTAATGGATGCCCCCTCCTGCCTGCCTGCTTTCCCATTATAACTGTTCTGACCGAGGCTTCCCAAGAGCCTGAAGCAAACTCCTTGTCCAGACAAAAACCCCTTTTATTAATTGACTGTGAATTCTGCTCATTCACATCCAGCGAAGTCTTTCCAGGGAGGATTTACAGTCACAGACCTTATCTGTCTTGGAGAGCTGCCAGGCTCTGCAGAACTTGGCAAGGAGTCTCGGAGAGTCACGAACCAATTAAGCAAACAAATTGTCTCCTGCAAACTTCATTCCCCTTTCGCTCCTCTTTTATTTCCTCTGGGAGGGGCCATTCATCATCCACTTGTGGCCTTACTCCCAAGTCGACCCCTGTTCCTTAGCTGTTCCCTTCATCTGGCAACTCTGTGCATGCGCACACTGGGAACAGGCTCCAGCTGTTTGTCTGCCTCACTGATGTCTGCCTCTGAAGGCAGCTGATAACTGTCAGACAGCCCTGGCCCCACCGGTAGCTACCCACCCCTGATCAAACACATACAAAAACTTTATTTGGTTTGTCTTTGCTTTTGGTGCCTACTTTCTATACCAGGGGTGTCAAACTCAAGGCCCATGGGCCAGATCCAGAGAGCAAGGTGCTTAGATCTGGCCAGTAGTGCCACCCTGGAAATAGCAAAGGACCAGCCCGCAGTGCCTCTTGTCAGCCAAAATGGAGGTGGGGAGGGCCGCGCATGACCCGCCTGGGCTCTGACAGCTTATAGCCCTCGGTCAGAGAAAATGGAGCATGGCCTCCCTGAGCTCTGTTTTTGCTGGCAGAGGGCTGAAGGAGGCCGTCATGGCCGAAAATGGAGTCTTGAGTGACATCCAACTGGCCACGCCCATGCCCGCCCCTTCCCTCCCGAGGTCAAACACAACCCTGATGCGGCCCTCAATGAAATCAACTTTGACACCTATACAGTCACGTTTTCCTTTTCAAAAAGCATCTAAGTGTGCTTCGTTCTCAGCAATTTATGTTAAAACTCGCATTGCAACTAGAATGCGGCATTAACTACATTTCCTAAGTCGTTTTCTTCTGCCCGCCAGTCAGTTAAATGAAGAGAAGAAGGCTTTGCTGAGGGTCAAGAACCAAATGGCAGCCGATTTGGAGAGACTTCTAAATCACCGTGAGGTAATTGTCTTGTTTTATCCCAGTTATGACCGTATAATGTTTCCCCCTCACCACCCTCTTTGTGCTCATCATAATATGTTTTGTTTTCAGCTTTCTAGCTTTTAGAAAATATTTTTAAAGTGCCCTAGGAGCACCTCTTTGAGCTATGAGGCAGAGTGGTTAGAATGCAGTATTGCAGGCTTACTCTGCCCACTGCCAGGAGTTCGATCATGACTAGCTCAAGGTTGACTCAGCCTTCCATCCTTCCAACATTGGTAAAATCAGAACCCAGATTGTTGGGGACAATAGGCTGACTCTATAAACTGCTTAGAGAGTGAATTTATAGTACTATGAAGCAGTATATGTCTTAAGTACTACTGGTATTGCTATCTTTCCTATCTCAAATGACCATTGTTAACTTCTACCCCAACCTTCCCCTCCACTATAAACTCTCTCAGTGCATCTCATTGCCACCAGCCTTCCACCAGCTTCAGCCCCTCCTTAATCCCAGCGCCATCCCATGACCAGGTTGCCACTTGGGGTCATCACCAGTCTCCCTGGATGGCGCTCCTTCCTACCCCTGCATGTCCAGACAGAATCCAAAGCTCTTGGCTGAGGAGCAGAAGGAGCAAAGAACAGGGGAGCGTTAGCTCGCAGGACATCACTTCCTTCCTTCCTTTTTCATTTTTTTTTTTCATTTTATTAAGCATTTATAGGCCGCCCTTTTCCCTGAGGGGACTCAGGGCGGCTTACAATAATAAGGGAGGGGAGTGTAGGACAAAACACAAAAAGAAAATGTGAATAAGAATAATTAGCAGTAAAAACCCAACATTCATTCAACATTCGGGAGGGGCGAGAGTAAAGTCTTATCCCCAGGCCTGACGGGATAGCCAGATCTTGAGGGCTGTGCGGAAGGCCTGGACGGTGGTGAGGGTGCGGATCTCCAGGGGGAGATTGTTCCAAAGCGTCGGAGCTGCAACTGAGAAGGCTCTCCTCCGCGTAGTTGCCAGTCAGCACTGACTGGCGGATGGAATTCGGAGGAGGCCTACTCTATGCGATCTGATGGGACGGAGGGAGGTAATCGGCAGAAGGCGGTCTCTCAAATAGCCAGATCCACTACCATGGAGCGCTTTATGAATGGTAAGTAGGACCTTGAAGTGCTTTTCCGAATATCAGCACCTGGAGGTTCTCCAAGTAAGAAAAAAGGCTTCTCATCACGTCAAGAGAAGCACACACAGCTACCAGGCACTTGCCGACTTTCTGAAGGAGGGGATGGAATTAGAGGAGATAAGGAAGGAGCCATGTGTCTCGGACTGCTTAATACCAATTTCAGCTGTTCCAGGCATCCTGCGCATCATTGGTGAGGCATGTCAGGAGCTGTGGTGTGAGAACATTGGAAGGACCACAGCATTTCCACCCACTTCTCTGTTGGCTTGTTCCCCTCACCACAATTTCTCTTCTTTCATGATCATGTCTGACTGGTAGAACATGGAAAGATGAGTTCCATCTGTGCTACAAAGTTAGAATTTGATATTGTAGTGCAATACATTTCAACAGTTAAAAAACATATAGTTTATTTCTTCCTTTACAATGTTTCGTTGCTCTTTAACCTATTTTCCAGGCATGTTCCAGCTTTAATTGTTGGCAATTTTCAGATGCTAAAATGAAAAGTTTGTTAAATTCCAAAGAATTTCATGGCAAGAACTCTTTGTACCTTAATTACCGCTTATCTGTCTCCCAATCCATTTATTGGATGCCCTTCTCTTGGATGCGCAATGAATAATTACGTGGTTACATATGCACTATGGTATAATATATGCACAGAAGTATAACATAGAGAGATAATATCTCCGTATTATGTCCTTAATATACAGTGTCACATGACATTAACAAAAAAAACTCATTCGTTTCTGCAAAATAATTGCTTCTCAAGCCAAAATGTTTCAAAGCTAGCTAACCTCGTGTGAATAAAATAAATATAAGATTTTGGAATTTTCTGTGCAGGTATTTGTAGCTTCTATAAGTGTTTTCCTCTGAATCATTACTAACATTGATTTTCATGTGCCTCATTTACTGAGTAGATTTTCCCCCCTGAAAAATACTTTACCATATCTACTTGTTAACTTGGTCCTTAACACCAATGAGACCAAGGAGCTTATAGTAGACTACAGAAGGAATAGATCAGACATCCAGCCCTTGCTTATCAATGGAGACCGAGTGGAGCAAGTGTCCAGTTTTAAGTTTCTGGGGGTTACCATAAAAGAGGACCTGGCCTGGGGCACCCACATTGTAGCACTGCTGAAAAGGGCCCAGCAGAGATTATACTACCTGAGACTTCTCAGGAAACAACAACTGAATGAAAAACTGCTGGTGACCTTCTACCGCTGCACCATAGAGAGTATTTTAACTTACTGCACCTGTTTATGGTTTGCCAATTGCACAGTGGTAGATAGGACAGTGCTCCAGAGGGTCAATGTTATTGCCCAGAGGATCATTGGTTGTGACCCTCTCCCCTCCTTGGAAGAGCTTTATAGCTCCCGCTACCTTAAGAAAGTTCAAAACATTCTGAAACATCCATCACATCCTGGGTACCCTTTTTTTGAACTATTACCATCTGGCAGACGGTACAGGACAATAAAAACAAGGACAAATAGGCTGAAACACAGCTTCTATCCCAGAACAGTAACTATATTGAATTCCACTGTATAGTGCAATATTAATGCAATATCGGGTTTTCAGTTCAATTATATAGCATGTGAATGATGTGTGTTTGTGTTTTTATAGTTACAATGTACACTGAAGATGGCCTTTAATTTCGGTGTACGATGTGCAATGACAATAAAGTAAACTAAAAAACTAGGATGTGTATTAGGAAGAGGAAATTACTATAATGGTTGATTATTATTAATTTGACATAGGAGATGTTCTCCAAATCTGTTTCCTATATTAATGCAGTTCTTGTACTTCTGGGGTACAGTGTGGGACATGGTGGCTCAGTGGCTAAGATGCTGAGTTTATCGATCAGAAAGGTCAGCAGTTCGGCGGTTTGAATCCCTAGTGCTGCGTAACGGAGCTCCCATTACTGAGCTCCCATTACTTGTCCCAGCTTCTGCCAACCTAGCATGTAAAAATGCAAGTAGAAAAATAGAAACCAACTTTGGTGGGAAGGTAACAGCGTTCTGTGTGCCTTTGGCATTTAGTCATGCCGGCCACATGGCCACGGAGATGTCTTTGGACAGCGCTGGCTCTTCGGCTTTGAAACTGAGATGAGCACCACCCCCTAGAGTCAGGAAAGACTAGCATGTACCTTTACCCGTACTTCTGAGAGCGCTTGCAAGGGTTGAGACATCCAAAGGGGTTTTCTGCTGGCTGTGATTGGAAGCTACACGGCTGCATTTGCAGAAAGGGCTTGGAGGCTACCATTTATCACTACTCTGCCTCTCCCACACCACACCCACAGAAGTCTTTCCTGAAGCAGTTTTTACATGCTGAACGGTAGAAGGAACTCTGGAGCAGGAAGTGAGATCAGCCCAGGTGCTCAGGACTGTCTCTGCCGACCAGCCTTTTCATTGGCCCGGTGAAAGTCTCAGGTTGGGGACCTTCAGAAATGGGGAGGCCCATCCCAGAATTTTCAGTGCTGGCCATGCATGAAAGGTGCCCCGATGGTGAACAATTGGTCTCCAGCTTCATTCGTTGCTTTTCAGGGTTTTGTTATAAAGGCATAAAAAGTCAGACCGCAATTGAAGCGCATTGATAGCCGTGTTGCAATATCTGAGGGGCTGCCACAAAGAAGACCTATTTTCCAAAGCATCAGAAGGCAAAACAAGAAACAATGGGTGGAAACTAGTCAAGGAGAGAGGCAAAAAAGATGTGGAGGCTCTAGAAAGTGTACAGAGAAGAGCAACAAAGATGATTAGGGGACTGGAGACTAAAACATATGAAGAACAGTTGCAGGAACTGGGTGTGTTTAGTCTAAAGAAAAGAAGGACTAGGGAGACATGATAGCAGTCTTCCAATATCTCAGGGGTTGCCACAAAGAAGAGGGAGTCAAACTATTCTCCAAAGCACCTGAGGACAAGAACAATTGACCAATGGAACAGATGGAAGTTGTGGGTGCTTCATCACTGGAGGTTTTTAAGAAGAAATTAGACAACCATTTCTCTGAAATGGTATATAGTCTCCTGCTTAAATGAACTAAAAGACCTCCAAGGTCCTTCTCAACTCTGTTATTCTGTGTGTTCCGTGTGATGGGGCTGAATTTTATTGATACCAGTTAGGCTGTGGATTTTTAATTTAACCTTTAAATTTGTTTTTATTTTATTTCTACATGTACCTGGAAAAGCTAAAACTAAAAAAAAAAAAAAGGTGCATGTTGGTTCATGGATTTTTCAAAGGAGATAAGACGCTCCAAATTTGTGTGCTGCATAGCTGAACCCTTGAACTCCCAAAAGCCAATCTTTTAACTTTTTACGTTGACGCCCTGTCATAATCCAAAAACAAGCACAAGCAACCCCAAGAAATTGGAACTGATTTGGGTCAATGTGACCTTGTCTCTCTCGCTTTTGGCACGCAACGACAAAAAGGTTAGTCATCATTGAACTCGACCAAGAGAATCTCTGGTTGGGGGGAGGGGGGCTTCAGAGAGGGAAGCAAGTCGGATCTAAGAGCTGGGAAAGCAGGAGCAACTTTTGGGGAAATTCCAGGATGGACAATCTTGGTTTTATTGACACACACACACCAAAAAACCTGGGAGTAGTTGAGATTCCCTGCGGGCAGACCAGCTCAAGAATTGGAATGGCAAAAAAACGATACGTGGTGTGGATAAACACGTCTTTGCACAAAAATACAAATTGAACCATCTTTTCAGCTTTACCTTCTCCCTCTAAACCCTTGGCTGCCTTCTGCCCATAAAAGCAGTTCCATTGTTAAACTCACCTGGTTATGCAGGAAATCATTCCTTTGGCCCCAGTGGCTTGGCAGATTCCTTCTACTTTTGTTTGCACAGAATGGATTACAATTCACTTTAAATACATCTACATATGAAAATGCAAGGGATCCTGCCTGTCTGCCTTCTGCAAATATTTTCTCTTCATTAAGCTCTTCTGTGTGCTCTCCTTCCAGATGTTGAAGGATGTTGCTATGGCTTCTTCCAGCCAGCTTTTCCAAAGGCTAAATAATCTGCCTAAGCATTTCTGTTCTTCTTAATCTGATCCCACTTTGTCTGACTCTTTCTTAAACGGCAATGACCAGAACCAATATTGGAGGTAAAATCAGACCGTGACCCGTCAAAACCGCGGTAGACAGAACCGCGCTCGACGAAAGCGTGTACGTGACGTCATCAGCAGCGCGACGAAAAAAATTAAAATTAAATTAAATTGAAATTAAAATAAAATTAAAGCAAGCCGATTCAAGGTAAGGGTTAGGTTTAGGGTTAGGGTTAGGTTAAGGGTTAGGATTAGGTTTAGGGTTACGTTAAGCGTTAGGGTTAGGGTTAGCATTAGGTTAAGGGTTAGGGTTAGGGTTAGGTTAAGGGTTAGGTTTAGGGTTAGGTTTGGGGGGGTTAGGGTAAGGTTTTCGCTTTAATTTTAAATTTACCGCTCACAGCGCGATGTTTTCGTCGCGCTGTGATGACGTCACATACGCGCTTTCGTCGAGCGCGCTTTTGTCTACCGCGGTTTTGTGGTGGAACCAAATCAGACTAGTATAAAACAAGTTGGCATAGTGGTTTCCCTTGTTTTGGAACACGGATGCCTCCAGAAACATGCTTGCTTTTTTTTTTTTTTTTTTTTTTTTTAATGTCTCTTCAGTCATCAGTGACTGTTTCACAAACTTTTTCACAAGTGCTCTTCCTCGGGCATCCAAAGTCTTTTCCCTAAACTCTCTGCATATCATCTTTCCTTGATCTCTGTTAAATTTTATTCTCATTCCGATTTCTCCACTTTTATCCGGATCATTTTGACTATTATTTCTGTCTCCTGTTTCCTACTGGTATTCACCAGTCATCTGCAAAATTGGATAAGCATTCTCTCTACTTCCTCCTGCAAATTATGAATGCAAATCATGGGGAGAATTTAATCTTGTAGCACCCAACATTAATTTATTCCTGCCGAGTAAGACTTCTTTGAGAAATGTGACTTGAGTATAATCTTCAGTGCCGTTGGGTCTTAACTGCTAATCGGAGTATCATGGAATACCATATAAATGCTCCTTTGAAATCTCTCTTTTTTAAAAAAAAAATCAACATTTTCATATGTTTATGTTTTAAGAAGTCAATCAGCAAAAGAGAAAAGCTTCAATTTGTTCTTGAAAAATCCATCTTGTGTTCAGAGTTCTTGAAGAGCAATAGCTTTCTGATCTACGCTAGAATCTTCCCAGGATGGATGGATGGTCTGTAATACCCTGATCTTTATTTTTCCTCTTTTGGAAGGCAGACACAGATCTTGCTCTCCCGTTCTCCAAAGTTTCTCAAACAAAATGCCTAGTGGTTAGGCCAGCCCTCAAGTCACTGTGGATGGACATCCGATCACATGAGATTTTGCACTGGTGGTGTTACCTAGTTTGGTAAGGAAACCAAGAAGCCAGTTTTCTCCAATCTTTTCTTCTTTTCCATAGAAATAAATGTTCGGTCCGAGCCAAAGCCAATCGTAACACTTTCATCGTTTAAGAGGAGATGCAAGGAAGCTTAGGGATGGTATGAAGGCAGAACTCCTCTGCTCGCAATAGAATACCTTATGCCACCAGGCTCGAAATTTTGGGCTTGGACAATCTAGTACTACACTGATTAAGGACTGACTTAAGCTTAGTACACAAAATTGTCTGCTACAACGTCCTACCTGTCAACGATTGCTTCAGCTTCAACCTCAATAATACATGGGGAATTTGTTCTTGAAAAATCCATCTTGTGTTCAGGGTTCTTGGAGAGCAATAGCTTTCTGATGTACGTTAGAATCTTCCCAGGATGGATGGATGGTCTGTAATACCCTGATCTTTATTTTTCCTCTTTTGGAAGGCAGACACAGATCTTGCTCTCCCGTTCTCCAAAGTTTCTCAAACAAAATGCCTAGTGGTTAGGCCAGCCCTCAAGTCACTGAGGATGGACATCCGATCAGATGAGATTTTGCACTGGTGGTGTTACCTAGTTTGATAAGGAAACCAAGAACCCCACATGTTTGAACTAATTTAGATAGAGATTTCCCTTGACTAGATGTTTATCTGTAGTTTCACCCAGCCCCTTTCTCCTCTTATTCCCTATTTCCTTAGTACCCCATTTTGTCTTTAACTGATGAGCGTCTGGCAGATGGCCATCTTTCCTGTGTCTTCTATCTTCCTTTTCTTTTAAATGTCTTCAAAGAAGCTCTTTTTGTGTATCTGTTCGGATTTCCCACCAACAGCAGCTCATTTTTAGCCTATCTGACATGTCTCCAATTCCAGGCTGCCTGTTGATTTAGGTGACTTCTCTGTCTTCCTTCTCACTACTTGTATTTATTTATTTAGGTTTGTCATGCATGTATGAGAAAACAAGTATAAGTATGAATATAGTATCTAAACCAGAGGTGGGTTCCTACCGGTTCGCACCAGTTCGGTAGAACCGGTTCGTCAAATCTACTGAACCGGTTAGAAGAGATTCCACCAGGCCACACCTACAGAAGAGGTTCCAAAATTTTTTGAAACCCACCACTGATCTAAACATATAAATATAAGCAGGTTTATGTATATGCCTAAGAAATGAGAACAAATAGATGGGAACTTTAGGGGAGGGACTGTAGGTACGCTGGTGCGTTTATGCACACCCCCTTACAGACCTCTTAGGAATGGGGTGAGGTCCACAATAGACAGTTTAAGGTTAAGGTTTTGGGGTTTGAGGATGTAACAACAGAGTCAGGTAGAACATTCTAGGCATTGCTGAAGTTGTATTTTCTGCAATCGAGTTTGGAGCGATTTACCTTGAGTTTGTATCCATTGTTGGCCCGTGTATTATTGAGGTTGAAGCTGAAGTAGCCGTTGGCAGGTAGGACATTGTAGCAGACAATTTTGTGTACTAAGCTTAGGTCAGACCTTAATCAGTGTAGTACTAGGTTGTCCAAGCCCAAAATTTCAAGCGTAGTGGCATAAGGTATTCTGTTGTGAACAGAGGAGTCTTGCCTTCATGCCATCCCTAAGCTTCCTTGCATCTCCTCTTAAACGATGAAAGTGTTATGATTGGTTTTGGCTCGGACCGAACATTTATTTCTATTTATTTCTATAGAGCCGAGGTGGCGCAGTGGTTAAATGCAGCACTGCAGGCTACTTCAGCTGACTGCAGTTCTGCAGTTCGGCTGTTCAAATCTCACCGGCTCAGGGTTGACTCAGCCTTCCATCCTTCCGAGGTGGGTAAAATGAGGACCCGGATTGTTGTTGGGGGCAATATGCTGACTCTGTGAACCGCTTAGAGAGGGCTGAAAGCCCTATGAAGCGGTATATAAGTCTAACTGCTATTGCTATTGCTATGGAAAAGAAGAAAAGATTGGAGAAAACTGGCTTCTGAGGTCAAATAAGTAAGTTCCTCCCCTCCTTCTTCTCTTTCTGTATGCGTGTCTCTGTGCTTAAGCAAGTCATCTTTCTGCATATGTATTAAAACCTGTTTCAGGCCTGTGAAAACAAAATTGCTGATGAATAATGATTAGTTCTTTTAAACTGTTCAGCCAGGCCACAGTGTACAGTAATTATCTTTTTTTTTCTCTTTGATACGTGAATGTTCCAGGTTTCTGGTTACCATTAATGTTCTGTAAGGGTAACCCCCATCCTGTAAGGCTGCAGGGAGGGAGGGAGGGAGGTAGGTAGGTAGGTAGGTAGGTAGGTAGATGATAGATAGAGAGATAGAGAGATAGATAGATGATAGAGAGATAGATGATAGGTAGGTAGGTAGGTAGGTAGGTAGGTAGGTAGGTAGGTAGGTAGGTAGGTAGGTAGATGATAGATAGAGAGATAGAGAGATAGATGATAGAGAGATAGATGATAGGTAGGTAGGTAGGTAGGTAGGTAGGTAGGTAGGTAGGTAGGTAGATGATAGATAGAGAGATAGAGAGATAGATGGTAGGTAGGTAGGTAGGTAGGTAGGTAGGTAGGTAGGTAGGTAGGTAGATAGATAGAGAGAGAGATAGATAGATAGATAGATAGATAGATAGATGATAGATAGATAGAAAGAAAGAAAGATAGATAGATAGATAGATAGATAGATAGATAGATAGATAGATAGATAGATAGATAGATAGATAGATAGATAGATAGATAGATAGATAACCACAAGTAAACCCCAGGGACCTATTCTCACCTGCAGCAAGCCACAATTACACTATTAGGCAATTGCCAACCCATTTAGATTTTCCACTGTCTTGCTTTATCAGGATTCTTTCCTGTTTCATTGTCTGCAGAATGCTGGTTAGTGTTGAACATAAATACTGTATAGAAAGCAATAGACTGTTTAACACCTGAAACCCTCAACAAATAGATTCATTCTTGCGGGCGTTTTTTGTAGATGGGAAGTGACAGGTTTGAATAATTTCCTGCTTCCTTCAAAATATCCCCCTCCTCAGAAGACAACCCCCCCACACAAACCCCACACATATTTGCATTTATTGTGTTATATGAAATAAACACAACGCTGAATATAATTCTGTTTTCAGGAAACTCAATTTGCATATGCTACAATCATAATCAGGGTTTATTGTAATGCAAATTTACAGAGAAGCATGGCAAGCACCTCACATTTTGATTTATAAGGGGAAAGCTCTATGAAATATGGGCAAATTTTGTTGTGTTGTTTGGCTTGCATGATTGAACTGGAAATTACATTACAAGAACGGCATTTTTGAAGAAAGCCAAGCTGCATTTATTTGTCTGAGATGTGTGTTTTATCAAAAAGGCTGGAAAGATCATCCAACTACTCGGATTTATTTATTAATTTGTTTAATGGCTTGTTTATGACTGTGACTCTTTCAGTCCTATTGTTGTATATATATTTTCCCCAGGGACCAGGTCTGGTCTTTTCCTTGGTAAAAGCATTTTGCCCGCTTAGCAGTTTGTCCTGATAAGCCTCCATTGCTTTAAGAAATTAGTTATATGTCTTTTGGTTTAGTGTCTCACAGCGCTAAAAAAATATATATTAAAGCACCCCATAAATTAAAACGTGCCTATGTGAATAGTCCAAGATTGTCTACTCTTTCTGAAAATGCTACAATAGGATTCCTGCTTTCAGCCTACAGAACAAGGCCCTTAATTTTGTTTATAAAATGTGCAGTCTAAGGGGTGCTCAACTTCCAAAAAGTTGGAATAGAAGGAAGGAAGGAAGGAAGAAAGGAAGGAAGGAAGGAAGGAAGGAAGGAAGGAAGGAAGGAAGGAAGGAAGGAAGGAAGGAAGGAAGGAAGGAAGTGTTGGAAGAAATCTCCATCTGGGTTCAGTTCCAAGTAGGGAAAAAGACACTGGAAACATGGAGGCTGCTTGGAAAGATGGTTTAATGGTGGGCAGGATCACATGGCTTGAGCTTCTGAGCAGAAAAGGGCAGAGATGCTGAGAGTACCTGGGTTTTATGCCCTCCCTGGGCTTTGAAAGTGAGCTTGTATTCTGATTGGTTGTCAGACTCCATGGAACCATGCAGGGGCAACTCTGTAGGCTGTCTCCCAGGCTTGCTTGACTTGCTGGGTGATGATATAATCTTCCCAAGTGCCGTGCAGTGAGATGGGTAAAGGGCTAATACTATCATGCCTTAATCCCATCACCCTGCAGTTGAAGGGGGAGATCTTTGTTATGTAGAATAGACTGGCTCAAGCCTTAATGGCTCATTCACAAAGGTGGGGGCGGCTGAGTTTCTGCCTCTCTTTTAGAGGAAATATTTTGCCCTTTTAATATTTCCTAAAATATTTCATTTTCCAGGAGAGAGGTGGATTTTAACTTCCTACAGAAAGAAGGATGGAATGAAGGAGGGAGGGAGGGATGGACACAAGGAAGGAAGATCAAAACCATTTTTCCTATTAAAGCTGTTTCAAAATCCATAAGTTGTGGTTCTTTTATATCTTATTATTTTTTCAGCTATATTGGGCTCTGAGGCTCGATCCAACTGATGCATTGCTCCTGGAACTGAATGCACTCAATACATTTCTTCTTTATTTTATTTTCTTTTTTTTTCATTCCTGGGCTGACAGTCTCTTAAACTCAAATCGTCTAACCAAACCCAAACATTTTGTAACACAGAATAATCACAGGATGGCTGAAGAGTTGTCGTTTCTTCATAATCCCTCCAGGTTCTGCAGAAACTCTCAGCAACTCTCAGTCCCATCAGCCATGGCCTCTTGAAGGACCTTGCCAACGTTGGTTGGATCTCATTCTATTGTTTTTGTGTCATCTTTTCCAAGAGGACAATTAAAGAACCAAGTGTTATGGCAGTCAGAGGGCCCTGGGAACCTTTTCAAACAGATGCCTCAGATATCTGTGACTCCGCAACCACCATCACCTCTAACTAGTATTGCTTGGAGCGCAGGAGGCAGATTTGATACTGGCTTTAGAGTCAGTGATAGAAAGCAAGATTGGTTTGACCCTTTTAACTTGATTTGCAAGCTATATTCATTGCTGAAGATGTCAGATGGGGCCGTGGTGACACCCACATCCTAGTTGGATGATTCTTACTGTAGAAGGCGTGGGAAAAAAAGTCTTCTGGCAGGTTGTTGGGAGCATGTCACCACTTGATGATTCAATTATTGCAATTGTTTCCTGAGCTTCTAGTGTCTTTCTGTGCCCAGGTCAAAGTGGATCTTTAAACCCATGAATTGTTTGCAATTTATAGTAATGAATAAAGAATGAGTAATAGTAATGAAGGAAAGGGAGTTTTCTCCCATGTGAACTTGTCAGCCATAGATATCTGAGCTACTTTTCAAATAAGAGATGGCTGTATCTGGAGTTTTGACCTGACTTTCTTGGGCTTCCGTGTTTATTCCATTCAATCAAAACTACTTTATGGTTGTGGGTCAGATCTTTCTCCATCTTGTGTGTCCTCTCTTCCTTTTTCTTCACAAAATGAAAAAAAGATAGATTCCTAAACCCAGTTTCAGATATAATCAAGCCACAAATCCTTTTTTTCAACAAAAGGTCTCAGTTAAACCCATTGCAGCATCTTATCAATAATAGATCATTCAAACCTGAGCAATAATGATTTCCTCCTCACAAGACTTACAACAGGCGAGGCTTGTTGAAACCTGTTTAGGATCTGTAGAATCTTAGAGCTTAATCAGATCATTCATGTAGATTTTGTCCAGAAAGGTTAGTGTAATCAAGTAAATCTCTATGCAAAATTAAAGGAAACATAGTGCAGTATTTATTTTAGTATTTCAATTCAGTATTTAGCATTTAAAGTGCAGGAAAAAGTACTCAGTTACTTCATTCTCCTTGTGCATGAAAGGAGAAGTTGTTAGCTAACAAGGGAGAATTAAAAAAAACACTGTTTGTACTATCTAAATTAAACTTAATTGAGAAGCTTGTTTGATTTTAGGACTTGAATAGGTTTCTTAACTCATACAGATGTTGATTAACCTCCGAGTTGGGTTGCTTGGCTCTTTATAGTGGACATAGAATAGAAGAGAATTCTTTATTAGCCAAGTGTGATTGGACACACAAGGAATTTGTCTTTGGTGCATATGCTCAGTGGACATAAAGAAAAATAAAATAAAATAAAATACATTAATCAAGAAGCATAAGGTAGAACACTTAGTGATAGTCATAGGTTACTAATAAGCAATCAAATTACACTAGGAAACAAATAAAACAATATAAATTGTAAAGATACCAGCAACTTGGTTATTGTCATAAGTGGGAAAAGATAGGTACTAGGAAGTAAGAGAAAAACAACAATAATACAGTCTTAGTAGATAATTTGACAGTGTTGTGGGAATTACTTATTTAGCAAGAGGGTGGCTAAACATGGTGCTTTGCTTTACACCGTATTATTTCTGACAGCGGGAGATCACTTTTTCATCTGAAGAACCTTCACTGTTCTTTGTAGGTTTGATGTGTGTATGTCACCGGTGGGCTTGTTTTCTTTCTTCCTTTGTTTTATGTCCCAATCCATCACCTTCACTGTGAGTAACAAGGTGATAACGAGGAACAGCCAGTTCAAACGATTCACCTGCATCGCCCAACTCTTATTAGCATCAAGATTAACCTTTAGACATAGGCTAGGATAGAATAGAATTACAGAGTTGGAAGGGGAGCTTGGAGGTCTTCTAGTCCAACAACACCCCCCCCCCCCCTTAGGCAGGAAACCCTACACTGGTGGAACACTTCTTAGACAGGGGCATTACATTCTGAAAAAGTTTGGTGCAAGACCAGATGACAGTCTTCCATATTTTTTTTTTTAAAAAGAACTTAAAACAGAAAGGGAAAACACAAGGAACAACAGATGGAAACTGATCAAGGAGAGAGTCAACCTAGAAATAAGGAGAAATATCCTGGCCGTCAGAACAATCAACCAATGGAACAGAAGTTGCCTTCGGAAGTTGTGGGAGCTTCATCACTGGAGGCTTTCAAGAAGAGATTGGACTGCCATTTGTCAGAAATGATGTAGGGTCTCCTGCTTAGGCAGAGGGTTGGACTAGATGACCTACAAGATCCCTTCCAACTGTGTTAATCTAATCTAAAAAAAAAACCTTCCCTCTATCATCAGATTCTGGAAAGTTTGCCCTGATTTTCCGATAGGCCATTGTTGTCGTCTCTGCCTTGGGGGCTGGCCTCCCTCCAGGAGAGATAAAAGGGCCAAATAACATCTCTGTAACACAACTCTTTATCTGCATGAATTGCTTGATGTTGTTTGGGAGAGCTGTTTGGGAGAGGGGGGGCAGGAGGGAGGGGGCGGGCAGTGTCACCACGTCTTTGATCAATAGAGGATTCAGCAAAAATTATTTTCATGACATATTTGGCCGGCAGGGAAGCATTGCTCGCATCCCAGCCTGAAAGGTATTTGAAAGGGTCTCCGGTTTCCCTGGCTTACAAATAGTAGGTACGCTTGGACTGCCGATGACGGTCTGTTAAGGACGAAGCATGTGCTTGGCGCAAAAAGGCTCCCGAGTTATTTCCATCCAGAAAATCCCGTCTATGCATTGCTTTGGCAACCTCTCTGCCGAGTTTACAACTTCCAGCAGCACGTCGGTATCAGTTATGCAGCCCTCGGTGGAAACAGCTGCTTCTGCAGCCGATCCGCTTTGACATGTCGGTGCCCGTGGTTGGATTATGCAAATATAGCTGCAACATTAAACGGGGGGGGGGAGGAAGCAATGAGTAGGACGCACGCAGCTCTGAGCACTGCAGGATTGGGAAGGTAGCCCAGGAGATTCCTGCAGAAATATTAATTTCACACCGCTGTAGGAAAGCAAGGGAATTCAGATGCCTTTCCAGCGTGGAACTGCTTCTAAGCAGAAATAGATGAAGAATTGTTGTTTCCTCTTCTGGGACTTGTTCTTTATTAAAACCGTAGAGTGTGATGCAAATCATGTGATAGTCATATTGAAGGTTTTTTTTAAAAAAAAAATTCTTCATTTATATTTTGCCACAACACAGAGAGATATTGGCTTGCAGTCTTTCAGACTTTTGCAGTTAGTTTATGCAACAGTGCTGAAAATACCTCCTGGCCCCCCAGGCTGATGTGAACTAAACCCATATCAAGAAAAAGGGGGATTTGGCCATAATCCCTCCCCACTAGAATTCTTGCATCTGAAAGGGTTTGATTAACTTATTTGGGGGGAAGTCTGGGAAGAAAGAACTTCTTTTTATCCCAGAGCTGATATTAGAGACTCGAAGTCTCCAATTATTTTGCTTTTTCAAGTATGAAAATTTTTCCTTGAAAA
Organism: Thamnophis sirtalis; assembly: GCF_051295495.1. NCBI lineage: Eukaryota > Metazoa > Chordata > Lepidosauria > Squamata > Natricidae > Thamnophis > Thamnophis sirtalis. The sequence goes on from NW_028261392.1 coordinate 12,193,840, forward strand.
ATCTCTCAATTGCCAGCCATCAACACACCAATCAGCCCATAGGAAGGCACCACATAAACACAATTCCCCAAACATCCCAAACCACATATTGCAGTAGAGAGAAATTCCCTGAAGATAGGCTCCAGCACCAGTCCGAAAACTCAGAAGAATAAATCTTTGGTCGTGGTGAGCAACCCAAATTCGATCTCGCATCCTTATCCTGGGACATATACATTTGCCTTCATTCGTGAAAACCTTCCTCACCATTTCCTTTTTCCTTTCACGATGAGGTAGCTCCAACTAAATAAAGAGACCATAGAAGGAAGATAGCCACTCTCATGACCACAGTGCCTCTGGTTTATGTGAAGGGTTAATACCACTTTATAATGCCCTGGTAAGGCCACACTTGGAATACTGCATCTAGTTTTGGTCACCACGTGGTAAAAAAGGATGTTGAGACTCTAGAAAGTGTACAGAGAAGAGCAACCAAGATGATTAGGGGACTGGAGGTTAAAACATCTAAAGAATGGTTGCAGGAATTAGGTATGTCTAGTTTGATGAAAAGAAGGACTAGGGGTGACATGATAGCAGTCTTCCAATATCTCAGGGGCTGCCACAAAGAAGAGGGAGTCAAGCTATTCTCCAAATTACCTGAGGGCAGGACAAGAAGCCATGGATGAAAAGGAGAGAAGCAAGCTAGAACTAAGGAGAAATTTCCTGACAGTTCGAACAATTAACTATTGGAACAACTTGCCTCCAGAAGTTGTGAATTCTCCAACACTGGAAGTTTTTAAGAAGAGATTGGATGACCCTTTGTCTGAAATGGTATAGGGTTTCCTCCCTGAGCAGGGGGGGGGGGTAGACTAGAGGACCTCCAAGGTCCCTTGAAACTCTGCTTTCTATTGTTTGTGGTTCCATGTTCAATATGTGACATCAGGAGGACATTTCTATTTCACATCCAGCAATTTGATCCTGTACTTTGCTTTCTTTAGGAACTAGCTGCGATGAAGCAGATGCTGCTTACTCTCCATGGTCAACCCCAAGGGGACAACTTGCCTCAGAAACAGAGAAAAACTTCCCCGGAAAAATCTGTCTCAAATCCATCGGTTCAGTTCCATTACCCTCACCAGGATGGCAATACGTTTGCACCCAAGCCAACAGTCTTCGTAAGTAGAGTAGTGTTTTGAGATCCACGCATCTCCTTTCAAACGTGGCTTGCCAATGCTAAGCTTTGAACGGGGAGATGTGAGTTCCGATCCCACCTCAGTTATGGAGCCTTGCCATCCTGCTTTTAGCAACAGCACTTAGACTTAACAGTAGTGTCCAAAATTGTCGAAACCTTTTGGGAAAAGTATATAGTATTTTTGAGGTTTGATGGCTAATAACACTACTTATATTTGGAGTAGTACCATAAACCTTATATATCAATGGAAAGATAATTTAATCAAGCATATAATGCAACAACGTTTGTTCAATTATCTGTATTCTGTGAAAAGTTATAGTCAAATAACCAGAAAAAGGAAGCACGACTTGCTTAGGTTGATATCAGGTAGCTTTCCTTCAATTAGCATGAGTATTTAGAGAGCCAATCAGATGTCATCTTGCTTTGGCAATGAGCCAATCAGATCACAGTAGGATTCAGTTATTGAGGTTGAAGCTAAGAGGAGGACATTTGTCAGATATAAATTTTGTATATCTCATTTTTTTCTACATTTCACTTTTCTTCTTTATAACTGCTATTCTAATAGCAAGTCCTTCATAAAAGTTGTTGCATTAAATTCTTGATTATCTTTCCATTCATGTATAATTTTATAATTTAATTATATAATTTTTAAAAAAGTGTTATTATTAGCCATCAAATCTCAAAAATACACTTTTCCCGAAAGGTTTCCACAATTTTGGCCACTACTATATATATATATATATACCCTCCATAGTGCCTTCAGTCCTCTCTGGGCTGTTTACAATGCCAGCATATTGCCCCCAATAATCTGGATCCTCATTTTTTTTTTTTTTTTTTTTATTATTAAATGTTTTTTTAGTTTTAAATCTGGATCCTCATTTTACCGACCTCGGAGAGATGGAAGGCTGAGTCAACCTTGAGCCCGTCAGGATCAAACTCCTGACAGTGAGCAGAGTTTGCCACAGTGCTGCATTCTAACCTCTGTGCCACCAGGGCTCCTTTCGTCTGTCGCATCCACTCGCATCCAAACGTAGATGTTCTTTTAGCACAGGCCTGCAGTTACAGAAATGTAGGTGGGAAGATGGCTTGTGCTGATGCCAAAATACAAAGCAGAGTACCCTTTGGAAGTGACATGTCGTGCATTCTCCAGGGCATGAAGCAAAACCAAGAACCAGTTGGAGATGGTTTCTTAGGCCTTCGGCATCTTTTAAGGCTCCAGGTGTTTATTTTGTTCCTTGAAATCTCTAAAACTCCTCAGAAATGCAATATTATGAGGACCCGATTTGTTGGGGACAATATGCTGACTCTTAAACTGCTTAGAGAGGGCTATAAAGCACTGTAAAGTGGTATATAAGTGTAAGTGCTATTCAGTGGTGGGTTCTGAATCCCAGTGCAACCGGTACGGTGCAACAGGGCCGGGCGCCCACCACATGAATGTGCGCATGCGTACTTACCGCCCGTGACGCTCCAGCTGCTCAACAGAGCATCGCGCAGGCACCGTACGCTCCGTGCGCGGAAGCCCTGAAAACTTCAAATACCGGTAAGGAGGGCGGGTGGGCCCTCCGGAGCACTGGAACGGAATGGTACCTGGTGCTCCCGGCAGGCACCAGTATGCCCCGGTATGGGCATACTAGTGGTAACCCAGCACCGAGGCAATGTCTCTATCTGGTTCTGGGCATTATGCCCTCATTATGGGGCACAGCCCTGTGGCTCCTTACAAAGTCGACGAGACAGAAACATATCTCACAAATATATTCAAATGTGCTACATTTGCATAATGGATACCATATTTTTCAGAGTATAAGACACTCCGGAGTATAAGACACCCTTTAGTTTTTGGGGAGGAAAATAAGAAAGAAAAATTCTGCCTCTGCCTACCAGCATCCCTCGGTATTGTTTGCAGCCTCCAAAAGCTCCGTTTGAGAGGACGCACAGAGGCCAAAGGGTGGGCGGGTGGGCGGGGCTACCTTCGGTGTACAAGACGCACCCAAATATTCACCCTCTTTTGGGAGGGGAGTGCATCTTATACTCAAAAAAATACCGTGTATGTTTCCTGGGACAAATCTTGGGCTTCCTTTCCAGGAGGATTTGCCTCCGGGTGGTTGGCCTCAGTTGTGTTGATGCTACAGTTTGGGTGACACATTAGTTCAGCAGAGATGCCCACGGAAAGGTTGCAGAAGGGGGACCAGTTGCTTGGCCTGGCTCGGTGTTCATGTCTTGTCTTTTCTTTTCCTAGACAAAGGAAGCTCCAGCACAAGGCCGGAAGAAGGGGAGACAAACCAAAGCCCCCTAAAAGTTTTATTCCAGGCAAGGCTCGTCACAATCATGTTCGAAGACTTCTTAATTAACCCACTCTATTTTCCTAACTGCATTTTAACTCCCTTTGCTTTTAATATCATTGTGGCTCCAAAGAGGCCCATTCTGATCATTTAGGATTCGTGCCACTGGTCTACACCCTTTAATGCTGCTAATAAAAACATTGCACGGTATTAAACCGAGATGGGTGTTTATTGAGAAATGCGTTCTGAAGTGCCAACACTCAAAGCTTCTTCCCTCTCGTTCTTCTAATGGGGATGGAGAAATAGCCTTGCAATGGAATGGCTGTAAAAAAATGAAAAGAACAATCAGTAGCACATTTGAATACCTCTCATGTTTTTAATAGCTGAGCTGAACAGTGGTGGCCAAAATTGTGGAAACCTTATGGGAAAAGTGTATTTTTGAGGTTTGATGGCTACTAACACCACTTTTTTTTAGTAGTACCGTAAAATTCTATATCAATGGAAAGATAATTTAATCAAGAATTTAATGCAATGACTTTTATGAAGGATTTGCTATTAGAAAAGCAGCTATAAAGAAGAATATAGTGAAACACATAGAAAAAATGAGATATACAAAAATTATCACCATAGAAAACACGAAATATACAAAAATTACAACTGACAAATGTCCTCCTTTCAGCTTTAATACATGACATCAATAACTTAATCCAAACTGTGATCTGATTGGGTTATTGCCGAAACAAGATGACAGCCTGATTGGCTCTCTCAACACTCATGCTCATTGGCTACAATCAGATGAAGGAAAGCTACCACTAGAGCCAAGGTGGCGCAGTGGTTAAATGCAGCATTGCAGGCTACTGCTAGATCAGCAGTTCAGCGGTTCAAATCTCACCGGCTCAGGGTTGACTCAGCCTTCCATCCTTCCGAGGTGGGTAAAATGAGGACCCAGATTGTTGGGGGCAATATGCTGACTCTCTGTAAACCGCTTAGAGAGGGCTGAAAGCCCTACGAAGCGGTATATAAGTCTACTGCTATTGCTATTGCTATTGCTACCTGATCTCAACCTTTGTCTGATTATTTGGCTCTAACATTTCATAAAATACAGATAGTTGAACAAACTTCGTTGCATTACATTCTTGATATAAGATATAAGACCCTGTCTTATTTCCCGGGAAACACGGTAAGAAACTATGGAACATCCCAAACTAAACAAAATCACCAACTTTATTTCTAACCCCTTTAAGATCAGTGAGATGACAGGATTTAAAGGAACAATAAATGGAGGATGAAAAAGTCTCAGGAAAGATAAAACAGGGAGAGTTGGCATAGAAAGTGGCTTGGCTAGGGTGAGGAGACATTTAATGACTTTTTATCAATATTTAAAATACAAAGAAAATAGGAAATTAAGGGAAGGAAAAAGAGATGGGGAAAGAAAATATGAGGTACAAGGAAAGAAAGAAAAATAAATGTTGACTTCCGACTCTTTTTAGCACAGTACAAGATAACAACATTCCAGCCTCAACTTTTTACTTTTACATAGTATATAACTAGCCATTTCTATAACAATAAATCTGATTGATAAAACCATAGTCAAAGTTTTTTTCATCACAAACACAAAATCCAGAAGTGATATTCAAATAAAAAAACATAATTAAATATATTCTACTCTTTGAATAAAACAATTTAATTTCTGCTTTATATTCCTTTTTGTCAAAATATGTGTTTCTATTTGCACTTAATAAGCTTTATAAACTATCACTTCATATTAACAAAATTCGCTGTATTCTTTCAAATTCTTTAACCTTTTTTGTCCATCCACATTAAAACGCTAAACTTTTCTTTAGAAACATTTGTAAAATTAAAACTTTCTAATGCATCTTTGTTTTCCTCTTAACATGCATACTTTAAAGTTCACTATTAAATTAAGATCACTCCCTCCAACTTACCCTCATAGAATAATTTATTCTTGTATACATCCTTTTTTTAAACCCTAAACTTTTCTTTAAATTAATGCGTCTTTTTCTTTAACTTTCTCTTAACACAGATACTCTCAAATACACTTTCATTAATATTTTACAAACTTTAGGAATTACTTAAGCATAGGTAGGTAAGTAGGTAGGTAGGTAGGTAGGTAGGTAGGTAGGTAGGTAGGTAGGTAGGTAGGTAGGTAGGTATTTTTCAGACTATAAGTCACATCAGAGTATAAGACGCACCTTAGTTTTTGGGGAGGAAAAAAAGGGGGGGGAAATTCTGCCTCTGCCTACCAGCTCACGTCCTTAACAAACAGCATCAGCACATTAGTTCGCTGGTTGTGAGCACGCACGGGCCTCATTGTGTCTGATATGCAACTTCAATAGTACAGCTGATGGTCGCAGGTGAGTAAAGCAGGTGAAGCGTGGAAGCGGTCAGACAAGGCAGCAAGTGTTCCGGGTTGCAATTTTGGCCTCCACGCTTCCAAATGCTTGGTTGGAGACCATGTTCCATGGTATTCATCTGGCTTGTATCCTATCAGAGTGTGAGAGAGTTGAGGGTTGTTTGGAAAGAAACAGTATTTGCTGTGTGAGCAACAAGGAAGGAGGCAGCAAGGAGCCTGGGTGTGGCTTGTTTTGTACTAAAGCTGCATGCTGTGCTGATATCTAAAACTGAAAGTGAAACTTCTCCACTGAACTGCCACAAACCTGCTTTTGGTATTGTATATTTACTTAATGTGTTATGTTATATATAAAGAGAAGTTATTGAATCCTGCTGAATCAGTTACTTGTGTGTGCTTTGGGAATGTGATTGCTGCTACAAACTCTGACGCATCTTTGCAGCAAATAGCGAACAGCCAGGTCAGCTTCAGGACATTATTGCAGGCTGATTCAGCCTGAGCAGCTGATTGGCGGGTGGATCTGTCTCCCGAAATACCCCCAATCAGCTGTTCCAGGCTGCAGAGATTGCCAGAGACCATCGCCTCCTCCGTGCCTTGCGTTTTTGGCTACATTCGGTGTATAAGACGCACCCAAATTTTCACCCTCTTAGTGTGGGAAAAAGTGAGTCTTATACTCCGATAAATACAGTATTTCAAAGATCTGCGTGGGTAGACTAGAGCCGAAATTGTTTATTGAAAAAAAATATGTGCTGGGCTCAAGTCTGCTGCATCTGATGGAGACTGAGAAAAGCCGGCAATATTTGCATTAGGTAAATTGGTAATTCTCAGGATCCTGAGAATCTTTGATGTTGCTGACAAGATACTGGTGGATTCTCCAATTATCTCCAATTAAGGAGAGTTATTGTGGTTGAATTTTAATAGGGCTGTTTTACGTTCTACTGCAAATTAGATTCTATTTCAGTTCCACGGTTTTTGCACTCCGGTGCCTATTAATGTAATTTTCCTCTTTGTGACATACTCCAGACCTCTAATAAACCCGACCCCATTGTTGTGAACTGTGTCCTTTGACGAACTGGAAAATACAATGAGGGCTTTAACGGGGACAATATCCTGTGTTTATTTTGTGGTGTTCAGCATACACAACTCAAGTCAGAGGCAAAGAAAGCCGAACAGAAAGCTGAGGTCACCACCTAAATATCAGTTACAGATGAATTACAGGTTTGCACTTATCAAAATTGTCATTCTTTGACAATTTTGATTCATTTCTTGGTTGCCCTCCACTTAACAACCACAATTGACACACACACCCAAATTCCATGACTCAGTAAGACAATTGTTAAGTGGGTTTTGTCTCATTTTATAACCTTTCCTGCCTCAGTTGTTAAGTGAGTCACTGTAATTGTTAGGTTCATTAACGGGGCTGTTAAATAAATCTGGCTTCCCCATTGACTTTGCTTGCCAGAAGGTAGCAAAAACATGATCCCAGGACACTGCAACCGTCATGAATACATTCCTGTTGCCAAGTGTCCGAATTTCGATCACGTGACCCTGGAGATGCCACAACAGTTATAAAAGGGTGAATAAACGGTCACTTGTTTCAGTGCTGTTATAACTTTCAACAGTTACTAAATGAATGGTTGTAAATCAAGGACTACTTGATAGGACTTTGAGGGTTAATCATGAATTTATCTCCTCAGATGGGGTCTCTAATGTTTCAATCCTTCATACACACACAAACACACACCAGAGGTCAGTTCCGGCAGTCACTACTGCTGGTTCGCTTGTGGGCACTGGGTGTGTATGTGCAGTGCAATAAAAATTGTTCTGTACATGCGCAGAAGTAAAAAAACAAGATGGCGACACCTGGAGAACCAGCTCGGGGCGTGGCCTGTTCCAGCGACCCAGGCTCAGGTTCAGCCGAACTGGTAGGAACCCACCACTGATACACACACACATGATTATGAATGCAGGATAGCTTTAAGACATCCTGGGAGGAAAAAAAAAGGATGAACTCACTCTATGGCAGTGTTTTTCAACCTTTTTTGTGCAAAGGCACACTTTTTTCATGAAAAAAATCACGAGGCACACCACCATTAGAAAATGTTAAAAAATTTTAACTCTGCGCCTATATTGACTATATATAAAGTAATTTTCCCACGGCACACCTTACACTATGTCACGGCACACTAGTGTGCCGCGGCACAGTGGTTGAAAAACACTGCTCTATGGCATACAAGAGAGCTAGAAGTGGAGGAGGAAACCTAGAAGTTCCTTCCAAGGTGGCGCAGTGGTTAAAAGCAGCACTGCAGGCTACTGCTAGATCAGCAGGTCAGCTGTTCAAATCTCACCGGCTCAGGGTTGACTCAGCCTTCCATCCTTCCGAGGTGGGTAAAATGAGGACCCAGATTGTTGGGGGCAATATGCTGACTCTCTGTAAACCGCTTAGAGAGGCCTGAAAGGCCTATGAAGCGGTATATAAGTCTACTGCTATTGCTATTGCTATTGCTATTTTAAATTGATTTTTTACAAAATGGTTAAGGTTGTCAGGCCAAGCTGAAGGACTGTTCTGGCTAATTTGTGGTTTAATATTCTTCATGCAAGTCACAGATATTGGGGTTGGAATTGTCCTTCTTTGTAACACTTTTAACATTTTACTTGGCATCCCAGGATGGGAAATGTTGTAAGCCTGATTCTAAATTCCCTTTCCATTTTCTGCCCTACACAAATCTGCAGCAAAACCATTTTTTTTCTATCTAGAGTTTTCTTCATTCTGATGTCCTGCTAACAATATGAACTTTAAACTACAACTTGTTTCATCCCCAGTCAATTTGCTCCATATCTATTGTAAGGCACCAGATTTTTTGGGGGGGAGGGGGGGTGTCACCACCCCTTCCACTTGATGAAAGCCATTGTATTTAGAGACAAAGGAACTCTCAGCAAGCTTTTTCTTTTTCCCTTCTCCCAACATCTGGAAGCATGTGATCCCCCTTTTCTGTTCAGGGGCTCAAGCCATGGGATCCTATTCACCATTAAACCATTTTTCCAAACAGACTCCGTGTTGCCACTGTCTTTTCCCCCACTTGGAACTGAACCCTGAAGGACATTTCTTCACTTTCCTTCATGGTTAGATAGTCTTTCAAGGTCACTCATTGCAATAAGAAAGTTGTAAATGTGGGGTGGGCGTGGTTTGCTAAAGGGATAACCAATTTCTCCTGTGAAGGGCAGAGAGAAAGACTATCTGGGCCAGACAGTCAACTTGGAGTCATTCAAATTCAGGTCACCTCCAAGAACATTTCTCAGTGCAGCCCAGCTGCAGTTTGCCTTCCAGGTGTATTAGTTGACCTTACCAAGTTGTGGATTCTAGGGGGGATGTAATCCTGACCCATCTAGCGGGCTCCAGGCTAGACCTTAGCTGATTCCTTTTGATCGTTTTCAAAGGCATCTCAAAATCTTCAGGACCTCAGGCAAGAGATCCAAGTGGCATTTTCCCACCGACCAAAACTGGAGCCCAATCAACTAGACAACTCTAGGCAGGATAAGCATGCCTAGAATGGAATGTGTTGGGCAAGAGAACACCAGAGCACAACCATTTGCATGGGTGATTCCCCCCCCCCATAAAATGATCTAATTCATCTCTCTGCATTGACTGTCACCCAAAAAAATCAACTCCCTAAGGCAGCAGCCATCTCATCAAAATGGAACACATCTCCTCTGCTTTTTCTCCACCTCCCCTCTCCCCTTGAAGATGAGATCATTCTTAAGAAAGGAGAAAATGACGGGGATTTAAATGTCCTGGGATCTTTGCTTCTCTTGATATAAGTTTTCAGGAATTTATATATCCCCGGGCGACTTTGAACCTACTACCCAGCTTCAATGCAAACGAAAATCGAAACAGGTGCTCTGAAATCCCCTTTAAGTTTTTGGAGGTAAGGGGAATTTGATTCAGATGAATATAATTCTAAAGAAAAGTTAAGATAGGATTTCTTTGCAAGATCCATTTTTATTTCCTAACTTCATGCTGCAAGACATCGGTGGCACATATTTAGTTGCACTTACAAGTTTCTATTCTTGAAATTCTTACAATTGAGAGAAGTTACATTTTGGGAGCTGTTTTGCTGTCTGCAATATCATTACTTCCAGCCCACTTTAGCCCAGTTAGAACCAATAGATAACATTAATGATTGACGATTTTTCAAGACCAACACATTTGAATGTTTCTGTCCTGCTAAACCAAAAAAAAAAGGGGGTCATTCTCAACAATGAAATCAGCTCCTAATTGTCTTTAAATGCAGTTGATAACACAACAACAAAAGCTCAGCAGATTTGAATGTGGAATGGCTGATTAAGAGCATAAACCAGCACAGGAAGCTTGCTGCATATCAGATGGCTTCATCAATGTTTCCTAATGGTCGGTTGCAATTGCCGTCTTTGGAACACAAGCAAAAGAAATGAAATGTGAATTTATTATCTTATTAAGCCGGCATCTGGCTTGTTATTGTGACTGTGAAGTTACCAGCAGTCATGCCTGAAGGATTGAGGGCCCAGATTGTTGGGGGCAATATGCTGACTCTGTAAACCACTTAGCGAGGTCTGCAAAGCAGTATATAAGTGCTATTGCTATTTATACCTATGGGTAGATAAAATCTGAAGCTGACTTATGATTATTTTTCCCATACACCGTTATGTCAGGACTTCTAAATTCCGCAGAGTTTTCTCCCCAATAGGTAATCTATCCTGCTCTGAAAAGCAGAAGAATGTGTCGATAATGAAACAATGGCCGGAGATCTCTCCAGATTAAACCACACAATTTTGTTAACATTTAAGTTAGCCCAGCACCTTTCCTGACTTCTCTATTCCCTTGGGAACAAAGGAGGTGACCAAACACTCTTGAGAGCCTTCCCATCTCATGCTCTTGGCTGTATTGTTTTCAGCAGCCCATTTTCCATAAATCTGCTCAGCAGATTTACATGATAAAGCCGTACGTTGATCTCTGTCTCTCTAGCAAAACCGTTGGAATCATCAAAGCTCAACCTTAGAAGGTACTGATAATGCATACCTGAGTCACAGCTCATTGATACTATTTTTTAAAGAGGGACAAGTCCTTCTTTGGCAAAAAAAAGAAAGTGATAGATTGGGGGAGGAGGTCTTTCTTGCAAAATGGGTAAAGCCAGCTCCTTATTTGGAACATAGGGATAATCTTCAGAGCAACGCGAACACAATCTCCCAGTGCTCTTCACAGGGTTAGTTGTCCATTGGAAAACTAATGCAAGCTCCCTTTAATACAGAGGAGAGCCTCCACAAAAGGAATAGAGTATTTGTAGAATTAACATAAACCCAACCCTAATGCCATTAAAAAATAATCTCTCAGGCATTAAAATTCATTTGGGAAGAAACAATAGAATTGGAAACAAAGCTATTTGTTGTGCCATTATCCACACCAAGAGAAAATTGATAGGCTAATTATCAACATGCTCTTAGCTCTAAGAACCCATTGCCACTTAGAGTTGCAAATCTTCTAATCTCGGGGGTTGATGCCATTGTAGATATGCAAAATATTGGACTGAGAGGTGCTGATGGAGTCTGCTTCCCTGCCTTTTCTATGTCAATAGAAACTCTCCAACCCCACAAGTATTACTCATCAATCCCCTTGTGAATGTCATTTTACCCCCCCCCCCAAAAAAAACCAAAGCCCTCCCCTTTGAAAATTGATCTTCCCATCCTCCAGGGAGGAAAGCAATGGAAGTTCAGAACTAGAAACCAGAGTCTGATGCATTAGTTGGGTTAAGGCAATAGAGTTGGGTTCCTCAAGCTTGAGAAAGCTCTGACTTTGTTCCAGAAGACCATAATTAAAACTTGCTGAGGCACAGCTGCTGGGTTTTTTTTTCCTGTATTCGGTCAAGATCTGTTAAGATGGCTTCAAAGATCTCTAACCCTAACACTCTCTAAGTTTGTAGAAGACATTGTAATACTCAGCTGAAGTCAGTTCTTGAAATCCTCTAGTACTTGTTCTATGTGAATAGATGTTTTTGTACTTGCCACGTGCCATTGCTTAGCTCCTCAATCCCTTCTTGGGCTGGCTAAACCGGTGGATTTAAAAAAAAATAGAATTCCCCTATCATAAAATCCTTCCGAAAGCATCTATATTCCCACCAAATGTCTAATGCAAGCCGCTCTCCTGGTTAGGGAGCCATAGTATCCAACATGGAAGTAGTCTCTAGGTCAGATGAGCTTACAGAATCCATTTCCTGAATATTTAGATCTTATCAGCTTTAAGTTGCTGAACTAATTTTGCACTTATGACCAGAATCAAATGTTCCAGCCACCACAGGAAGGGGGATAAAGAGTACTCAGTTTAAAACCATTATGCTTCCAAAAAATTAAACAAGGGAGATGAAAAGAAACCCACCTAGGATTACTGCGATCCTGTATCTAGTGTGGATCACTGAATTCAGCTGGATTTACTTCAGAGTAAACATACACTGCAAATGTTGAACTGTGAGTAGAGAGGAAACCACATCATGGGAACTGACAAAGACTCCTTATTATTATTATTATTATTATTATTAGAATTTGTAGGCCGCCCTTTTCCCTGAGGGGACTCAGGGCGGCTCACACAAAAACTGGGAAAGGGGAATACAGACAGTAGGACAAAACATGTAATAAAATAGCAAACAACAAACACTCATCATTCGGGCGGGTAACTATCCTATCCCCAGGCCTGACGGGCGAGCCAGTTCTTCAAGGCTATGCGGAAGGCCTGGACGGTGGAGAGGGTACGAATCTCCACGGGGAGCTCGTTCCAAAGGGTCGGGGCTACTGCTGAGAAGGCCCTCCTCCTTGTAGTTGCCAGCCGACACTGGCTGGCCGATGGAATACGGAGGAGGCCTAATCTATGAGATCTTATCGGTCGTAGGGATGTAATTGGCAGAAGGCGGTCTCTCAAGTATCCAGATCCACTGCCATGTAGGGCTTTATGGGTGATTAATAGCACCTTGAAGCGCATCCGGAGATCAACAGGTAGCCAGCGCAGCTCGCGGAGGATAGGTGTTATGCGGGTGAATCGGGGTGCACCCGCAATCACTCGCGCGGCTGCATTCTGCACTAGCTGAAGTCGCCGGATGCTCCTCAAGGGCAGCCCCATGTAGAGCACATTGCAGTATTCCAGCCTAGAGGTCACAAGGGCCCGAGTGACTGTTGTGAGAGCCTCCCGATTCAGGTAGGGTCGCAACTGGCGCACCAGGCGAACCTGGGCGAATGCCCCCCTGGTCACAGCCGTTAAGTGGTGGTCAAATGACAGCTGTGGATCCAGGAGGACTCCCAAGTTGCGAACCCTCTCTGAGGGGTATAAAATTTGACCCCCCAGCCTGAGTGGTGGAATAATAGCCAAATCTTTGGGAGGGAAACACAATAGCCACTCGGTCTTTTCTGGGTTGAGCACAAGCTTGTTCACCCTCATCCAGTCCATAACGGCCTCAAGACCCCGGCTCATCACGTCAACCGCTTCATTGATTTGGCACGGGGCGGACAGATACAATTGAGTATCGTCCGCATATTGATGGTATCTAATCCCGTGCCTGCGGATGATCTCTCCCAGCGGTTTCATGTAGATGTTGAATAGTAGGGGGGATAAGACCGAACCCTGAGGCACCCCATAATTTAGGGGCCTAGGGGACGATCTCTGCCCCCCCACTAACACCGACTGCGACCTGTCCGAGAGGTAGGAGGAGAACCACCGTAACACGGTGCCTCCCACTCCCACCTCCCGCAGTCGTCGCAGAAGGATACCATGGTCGATGGTATCGAAAGCCGCTGAGAGGTCAAGGAGGACCAGGATGGAGGAACGTCCTTCATCTCTGGCTCTCCAGAGATCATCCATCAATGCGACCAAAGCGGTTTCTGTGCTGTAACCGGGCCTGAAGCCTGACTGGAAGGGGTCTAGGTAGTTTGCTTCCTCCAAGGACCGTTGGAGCTGGAAGGCCACCACCTTCTCAACAACCTTCCCCAGAAAGGGAAGGTTGGAGACTGGACGATAGCTATTAAGAACAGCTGGATCCAAGGATGGTTTCTTCAGGAGGGGTCTCACCACCGCCGCTTTCAGTGCGGCGGGGAAGTTCCCCTCCCGAAGGGAGGCGGTCACAACCGCCTGGATCCAGCCTCGTGTCACCTCACTGCAGTTAGTAACCAGCCATGAGGGACACGGATCCAGAACGCAGGTGGAAGTACTTACAGCTCTCATGGCCTTGTCCACATCCCCGGGGGTAACGTCTTGAAACTCAACCCAGAGCTGTTCTACTTGGTCCCCCTGCGCCTCGGCTGGAACTGCGGGGGTGGAGTCCAGGTCCGACCGAAACCGAGCAATTTTGTCCGCTAAGAATTGGGCATATTCTTCAGCTCTGCCCTGCAAGGGTTCCCCCGCCTCCCTTTTGTTCAATAGGGAGCGGGTTATCCTAAACAGGGCGGCTGGGCGGGACTCAGCGGATGCTACCAGGGTGGCTATGTGCGATCTTTTTGCTGCCCTAAGTGCCCTGGTGTATTCCCTGGTGCAGGTGGTTACCATTGCCCGGTTCGATTCGGACTTATCGGACCTCCAACGGTGCTCTAGGCATCTCCTCCGGCGCTTCATCTCCCGGAGTTCCTCGGTGAACCAAGGGGGTCTCCGGGATCCGCCGCCTCGGAGGAGCCGCAGTGGCGCAATCCGGTCGAGGGCCTCCGACGCTGCCGAGTGCCACGCAGCAGCCAGAGTCTCCACCGGATTGTGGGCGAAAGAGTCAGGAATAACCCCAAGCTCTGTCTGGAACCTTACTGGCTCCATAAGACGCCTGTCCTTTTCAAACAATGCTTTGATTTTCAAAACAATTCATTTTAGGTGTGAATAATCGAACACTATATATTTTCTCCAAGATTACTGGCTCAGCAAAGTGGATATGATGATGGCATTGTCTAGGATAGTATCTGTAACCATATTTCATGGAAGAGCTTTTCATTTATCCTTGAAATAGACAAGGGGGACTTCATCTGAAATTCTTCTGGGCTGCAGCTGCAACCAGTTCTCCGTCCTAAATCTTACCAGTAGCCTCTTGCTATGATTTTATCCTTTTTTCCCCCTTCCAGCATCATACTCTCCACTGCAAGTAAACTATGTGACATGATAAATTCCTGAGAGTTAAAAGACACTCGTAGGCCAAAAATTCTTATCAAAAGCATCACAGAATTGGCTACTTATAAAGACCTTGCAGGACAAGCCAGAGATGATCAAATTCAGCATTTTCCCCCTTAAAGGGCCATCCCTAGGAATAACTATATTAAATGCAAAATAGATCAGAACCTCAGCCAAGATCTTCTATTGATTTCCATCAGCAGAAGAAACCAACCCATTACACCTGGAAGGTACACATGTGTCTGACAATGGAGTATCAGTAGAGGATTGGCCACTGATGGGGACCCACCACCAGAAAGTCTCTTGAAACTCCTGTCCATCCTTCAAAGAACAGCTCCGTTCTATGTGATTATGACTGTTTAATAATGTCTTGCTGAGAAACCACAGTGGCCAGAGCATAGAACATTTCTCTCCCTTTAGTTCAAAAGACTAGGAGAAAACCAATCCCCCAAAAATGTATTTCATGTGTTTGTTTGTTTTTCTTGGACCAAAGATGACACTGTTTTGGAGAACGAAGTAAGGGCCTACTTGAAGGAGCAGGGAACCCCTGCCATTAAGCTAGTAGCAGCAATGGTTTTAGCAAATGATTTCTTTTTTAAAAAGAGAGAGAGAGAAATTATCAATATCCACTCCCTGTTTTGATAACTTTGTGCCTGTAGAGAAACAAGTTTGTTGGAGAAGCTCAAGAATTCCCTCCTCCCCTTGTTTCTCCTTATCAACAAAGCAATATTTCTTTCTGAGCCAAGTTTTTATTTTCTTTCTATTCAGTTGCTGCTGCAGCCTGTGGATTTCAGCATTAGGCCATTCCTTGTGGGAAAGAAGCTACTCAAAACACAAGCCCGTGGGGAGCCATTTGTTTTCCAGCAACTGGTATAGCTGCTGCATAGTTTGGTCAATGAAGATGAATCCTTCTGGTATTCTGTGGAATATTTAAAGACACAAAGTCTTGGGAAGTCTCACCTTGTTCAAGCATCCATCTTATAGCAATGATTGAGAAAGAACTGGGGGGAAAGAAGACCTTACCGTGGGTTCATCAGAGGAGGACTAAAAGGTCCCCCAGTTCTGAGTTGAAAACTGAGTGAAGGCAACGTCAGGATGACAACACAACCAAAGGAGAAAATGGTTTCTGGGCATGTTCATGTTATGCCCAGACTGCCATACACAGCATTGTTCCAATATTTGTTGGACTGCCATAAAAAAACAGGGGGGGGGGGTGTGAAGCTATTTTCCAAAGCACCAGAGGGCATAACAAGAAGCAATGGGTGGAAACTAATCAAGGAGAGAAGCAACCTAGAACTAAGGAGAAATTTCCTAACAATTGACCAGTGGAACGGCTTGACTTCAGAAGTTGTGTGGATGCTCCATCACTGGAGATTTTTTTAAGAAAAGACTGGACCGGCACCTGTCTGAAATGGTTTAGGGTATCCTGCCTCAGCAGAGGGGGTTGGACTAAGAGACCTCCAGAGTTCCTTTCATCTCTGCTATTCTGAGAGAAAGAGCACAGAAGGGTCATCCCAGCATAACTTCATTTGGATGGAGATCCAGAAATGTGAGACTTGTGATGTGAAATCATGGCAGACACGTCATTTCTTCTTGAAGATTACCTACAAAGACGTGAAGACATTGTGAGCAGAGGCCCTAAACCACTTTAGAAGCCCGGATGCTTTTTAAAAAAAAATCCTTGTGGGTGAATAATATTCAGTTGCAAATTGCCATTAATATAGTTTTTTATGAAATGTGGGTACATTTGATGAGTTTTTAAGTTGTTGTTAAATCTGCAATAGCTGCTCTTCTTGCCTCTATCATGAGCAAAAAATCAGCAGTGGGAAGAAAGTTCTTGCCATAGTTGTTAAGCAAATCACTACTACTACTACTACTATCACTTCTTCTTCTTCTTCTTCTTCTTCTTCTTCTTCTTCTTCTTCTTCTTCTTCCTCTTCCTCTTCCTCTTCCTCTTCCTCTTCCTCTTCCTCTTCCTCTTCCTCTTCCTCTTCCTCTTCTTCTTCTTCTTCTTCTTCTTCTTCTTCTTCTTCTTCTTCTTCTTCTTCTTCTTCTTCTTCTTCCATATCCATCAGTGGACATTAGCGATCAGGTTGGCAATCCTCTAAGCGAATCACTGCAGTTCTTAAATTAGTATCATGGTTATTAAGTAAATGTGGGCTTCCCCATTGATTTTGCTGGTCAGATAGTCTCAAAAGGGGATCACAAGAAAAAAAAAAAACTGGGACACTGCGACTGTCATAACTGTGAGTCAGATGTCAAGGATCCGAAGGTAAAATCATGTGACCATGGGGGTGCCGCCACCGTCATAAGTATGAAAAACGGTCTCAAGTCAATTTTTTTCAGTGCCGTGGTAACTTCGAAAGTTAATGAACTGTTGTGTGTGTGTGTGTGTGTGTGTATGTTTTGTATGTATGTATGTATGTATGTATATATTCTTTAGAGGCTAAATGCAATTTGTTAAAATATTTAAATTGAGTAGCTGGAAAAGTAGGGCTGTACAATGAGTTGGAATGCACAGTTATCGTTGATTGGTTGGCTGAGGCAATCTGCATTGTGATTGGTTGCTGTGGGCATGGGCGGGGGAGTTTCCCTTTCCCCCGCCTTTTTCATCTGGGTGCTCTACGATTTACCTCAGGATGTAACAATGTGCCTGACTGTCTTGTTTGCCATATACATATGTAGATAAATAGATAGATAGATGTAAAATATATTTATTTATATAAAAGTACAATTTTGTGTCAGCATGTCCAACTCCATTTGGACACCTGCAGCACAGTTCCCTGACACAATTTCTTTGAGCTGACCAGAAGCCCGTTTCATAACAGAATAAGAACAAGAATAGAATAATAACTACAATACAATACAATACAATACAATACAATACAAACAATACAATACAATACAACAATACAATACAATACAATGCAATACAATAATACAATACAACACAACACAATACAATACAATAGCACAGCTGGAAGGGACCTTGGAGATCTTCTAGTCCAACCCCCTGCCTAGGCAGGAAACCTTATACCATTTCAGACAAATGGCTATCCAACATCTTCTTAAATACTTCCAGTGTTGGCATTCACAAATTCTGGAGGCAAGCTGTTCCACTGATTAATTGTTATAACTGTCAGGAAATTTCTCCTTAATTCTAAGTTGCTTCTCTCCTTGTAGTTTCCACCCATTGATTTTTGTTCTACCCTCAGGTGCTTTGGATAATAGTTTGACTCCCTCTTCTTTGTGGCAACCCCTGAGATATTGGAACACTGCTATCATGTCTCCCCAAGTCCTTCTTTTCATTAAACTAGACATACCCAGTTCCTGCAACTGTTCTTCATATGTTTTAGCCTCCAGTCCCATAATCATCTTTGTTGCTCTTCTCTGCACTCTTTCCAGAGTCTCCACATCTTTTCTACATTGTGGTGACCAAAACTAAATGCAATATTCCAAGTGTGGCCTTACCAAGGCATTATAAAGTGGTATTAGCACTTCACGGGATCTTGATTCTATCCTGTTTATGTAGCCTAGAACTGTATTGGCTTTTTTGGCAGTTGCTGCATACTCCTGGCTCATATTTAAATGGTTGTCCACTAGGACTCCAAGATCCCCCTTGCAATTACTACTATTGAGCAAGGTGCCACCTATACTGTAACTGTGCATTTCGTGGGGTTTTTTTTTTGCCTAAATGTAGAGCCTTACTCTTTTCCTCATTGAATTTCATTTTATTAGATAGTGCCCAATGTTCAAGTTTGTCAAGATCCTTCTGTATCTTAAGCCTATCTTCTGGAGTGTTGGCTATTCCTGCCAGCTTGGTGTCATCTGCAAATTTGATGAGTTCCCCATTTATTCCCTGATCCAAATCATTGATGAAGATGTTGAAGGATACTGGGCCTAAAACTGTACTGTCACTTTGAATGTACACTCATCGGCATACCTTAAAATGAAATTTTGATGCACACAGCTCTCCGAGGGTCACCCCCTCCAATTTACATTGCATAAACATGACTAAATAAGTACACAAATAAAAATGAATAAAATAAAATAAATAAATAAAAACAAAATTATGTATATACCCACATATATTATTTTATTTTATTTTATTTTAACAATTTCATATATACATTCACAATTATATGATCTCATAACTGTTATTAATAATATGTATTTATAACAATTTTTCCCTACTGTTGACAATATACTTGAAGATTGCTTTTTTATCATCCCATAGATCCATCTTATCTTACAATGGTCCTACTTCTTCTTCCCTCCCTCCCTCTTTCCTTCCCTTGTTTCTTCTCTCCTACTCCCCTTCCTTCCCTCCCTCCTTCCTTCCCTCCTTTCTTTTCTCCTTCTCTCCTTCCTTTCCCCCTTCCTTTCCTCCTTCCTTCCCCCCTTCCTTCTCTCCTACATTCCCTCCTTCCTTCCTTCCCTCCTTTCTTCTCTCCTTCTCTCCTTCCTTCCCTCCTTCCTTCCCTCCTTGCTTCCCTCCCTCCTTCCCTCCCTCCTTCCTACCCCCCTTTCTTCTCTTTCTTCTCTCCTTCCTTCCTTCCTCCTCTCCTTTCCCTTCTCTCCTTCCCCTTCCTCCCCTTTACCCTTCCCCTCTTCTTCCCATTCCTCCCCTCTTTCCTACTCTTACATTCCCTCCCATTCTTCCTCTGCCTTTCCCTTTCTCCTATTCCTCTCCTTTCTCCTTTCCTTCCTATCTTTCCTTCTACTCCTCCCTCCATCCACTCTAACCGTTGTTGTGTTACACATATATTATTATATGACATAGAGAAACAACACAGCCTTAGTTCAGATGTGTACATGTACATGGCAAGAAAAATAAATATTTGTGAGTTTATCAGATAGAGGGATGGCCTAGGGAACAAAGCTGTTACAGAATCTGATAGCCCTGCTGGAAAATAGCAATTTAGCTACTTTTGTGAGGAAACCACATTGCCCTCATTAAAGATGAGGTCCTTTCTCCTCACCCATCCCTTGGTCATTTTATTAGCATCCAATAAAAGTTTTCATTTGCTGTCCTTCCTGGTCCATACATATCCAACCTTTCTTACTTTTAATCAATTTCTTCTCCTCTTAGATTTTAGAAATGATGCTCTAACTGCTCCTAAACGGTTCACCGACAAATGCGTGCATGACAAATGTGCGCCGGCAAATCCGCGGTGAGAAAACCGCAATGTCGAAATCGCGCCCACAGCGCGCCGACAAAAGTGTGCCTTCAACAAACAACACGAAAACAACGTAACAATCCTAACCCTAAACCTAACCCTAACCCTAACTCTAAATCTAACCCTGAACCTAACCCTAACCCTAACCCTTACCTTAACCCTAATCGCGGTTTTCTCGCCACGGTTTTGTCGTGCACGCATTTGTTGAGTCACGCTCCTAAACAAATTACTTCCTTGCAAAAGGGTACTTTTAGCTATCATAATTCATCGCCAAAATTAATTTTTTTAAAAACAAAACAAAACTGGAAGCCTGTTCTCTCCTTGTTACCCAGACATTATTTATCCTGCACCCAACCCAAAGAAGAAGGCCAAGATGTTTGGTTTAGAAAAAGAAACAGTTCTTTTCTCATCCCCCTTTTGAGTCACCTTGGCTCATTTTCACAGTGGAGGAGAGAGAGAGAAAGAGCAATTAAGCTAATTTTAGCCCTAAGGAGCTTCTGGTTGAATCAGTTGCGCTCCAGAGGAAAGCCAGGGTGGTCTGGAGAAAAATGGATTTCGCAGATGGACATGCTAGTAGGACAGCGTGGTACAGATAACCTTGCACTATTCTTGCTTTTTGTAAGTGGACGGAAAACGAGGCAACTCCTAAATTTAAGCCTAATCTTCTTCCATGCTGATATAATCCCAGGGGATTAACGCATCTGGAATTCCGGGGGTGGCACTTGGGAGCAAGGTTCTTTGGAAGTCTACAAAGGGATGAGCCTTGTGGCCCACACTGTCCTTTGACAAGAAAGCAAGCAGAAGAAAACCTTAGGAGACCATCTGTTTTTACAAAGCAAGATGGGCATCCTTGGATGATTCCAAGATGCTCAGCAGGATGAAACTTGGACGAGATGTCAGACTACCGAGAATTCCCAAAGCAGAATGGGAAATATTGATAACTTTTGAAGAGCTTCAGAAGAAGACAACCGTAAGCCATGTTCACATTGCGCCCACGAAAACCATCCAGATGTTTTAATGTCCTCACCAGGTTTCATGCTTGACTTGAAGAAACCACGTTGGAAGAAACAGTAAAAAGTAGGACATTTAGGGTAATTGCCAAGTAAATCTGATTGAGGTTATCTTCCGCATCCCCCTTTATTTTATTTTACTTCATTTTATATGATATATTTTTATGTTATATTTTATTTTATAATCTGGTCAATGTCAGTACAGTACAGGTAGTCCTCGATTTACAACAGTTCATTAAGTAACTGTTTGAAGTTACAACGGCACTGAAAAATGTGGCCTTCGATCGTTTTTCACACTTACAACCCTTGTAACATCCCCTGGTCACATGATTTACATTCAGATGCTTGACGACTGATTGACATTTATGGGGGTTGCAGTGTCTCAGAATGATGGGGTCCCCCTTTGAAGACTTTCAACAAGCAAAGTCAATGGGGGAAACCAGATTCACTTAACTATTTTATTATTAATTTAACAACTGCAGTGATTCACTTAAAATGTGGTCAAAAATGTCACAAAATGGGGAAAAACCTAACAACTTTCTCAATAACATAAATGTTGGGCTCAATTATGTTTGTATGTTGTATTCATAAATGGGTTATTTGCTGTCTTTCTTGGTCCATACATTTCCAACCTTCAATATTTATCCTAAGAGCAGCATTTTTTTTTCAGGCATAAAAATCCCCATTGATGCTCTCTTGATCACAGCTGAATACTATCCACCTCCTCTTTTCCTTTTCTTCAATGTTTTCCAGGAAAAGAATTCTACTGCAGGCTGATGTCCTCTTAACAGGGGTTAGACCTAAACTCCCACGAAAAATACCAGTTGGGAAATGATTGGAGTTACAACCCAGAAATCTAATAGGACAGTCCCGGGTCAGACAATCCATCTGGAAGGTCAGCAGAACAATGCATTTTCATATCAATTTGACCAAAGTTATTTATACCTCCCAAATATGGAATTTGGTTCATCCAAACCAGCGCCAAGTTCTGAATATTGGCTCAGTGTTGCAATAACTTGGAACTGAGATGGAATCATCCCACTGACTGCTATGGAGTCACAGAAAATAAGGAAGAATTATGGGGGGGTTGTGCTCTCAAACTCATCTTGAATTTACGATAGAAAATACAGGCACAGACTTCTGCGAAGACATGTTTTTGCGAATTGTCTCTAACTGGGTCAACTATAGTGCAAGATGTACCTTGTTCTTTTTTATGGCTTGAGTCAGGCCAATTTTTTTACCTGAAAAGGAATACTAGGAAGTTGCTTGTTGAAGGAGAGCCACTTTCTCTTGTGCTTTTCATAACTGGCATCCAGCTGAGTTTGGAGAGCGCTTCAGGAAAGGACAATCTATGTAAACCAAATTGATTGGCCCCAGGAGCAAAAACAAAGCGTCTTTTGAAATCGAAACTGGTCAGACCCAACTCACATGTTCCTGCAGATCACCTGTTTGCTCTTTGCAAGTTTGATGACTCTTGAACAAAAGTGATTTGGGCTGATAAGGGTGGATCACAGAACAGAAGAGTGAACTGTCTGATCCTGTGCAGGAACAGAAGATCTATTTGTTCACCATCATCACTCAGTGCTATAAGACTTCAGACTTATCCTTGTATGTGCGAGAAACTTTTTAAGAATGGGAAGAAAATGGGGTATTTGTTTTGTAGATCATGAGAGTACCCTGTTTAAAAATTCCTAATTAAGGAGAAAAGCAACCTTGAACTCATTTCCTAACAGTGAGAACAATTAACCAATGGAACAGCTTGCCTTCAGAAGTTGTGGGTTCTTTATCACTGGAGGTTTTTAAGAAGAAACTGGACAGCCACTTGTCTGAAATGGTATAGGACGGGGTCAGCAAACTGCAGCTCTGGAGCCGCATGTGGCTCTTTGCTCCCCCTGCTGTGGCTCTGTGCCACAATTTTGAGATGAGCTTGGGGTGGGGGGAGGAGAGAAGCACAGTGTGCCACAAGAAGACTCTATGGCAAGGGGAGGGTTTCCAGTTGTTTCAACAATTGATAGGGCTTACGGTTATGACAGGTAGAGGAAAAAGTACGCCACACTAGGAGGAGACTCTATGGTGGGGGAACTGAACTTCCGGTCAACTCCAGAATTGAACAGGTGGCTTCCGATTAGGACCTTTGTGGCTCCCGGTGTTTTCTTTTCTGTGGGAAGCTGGTCCAAATGGCTCTTTGAGTGTTTAAGTCTGCCGTCCCCTGGTATAGGACCATGATGGCACACGTACCAGAGGTGGCACATGGCACCCTCTCTGTGGGCACGTTGCTCCAGGTCAGTTCTCCTGCACATGTGTGTGCACCTCCCACCGGCCAGCTGGTCTTCAGATCTCTGCTGCACATGTGCAGGGTGCATGCAGGAGGCCCGTGCAAGCATGCACAGGGATGCAGGGCACGTGTAGGGGCGCACACTCATGTGAGGGGTGCAGGGCACATATGCACAGGGGCAGCACATGCATTGCATTTGGTGGTTTTGGCGTGCATGCATGCATTCGTACAAGCGAGTACATACTTTGGGCACTCGGTCCGGAAAAGGTTAGCCATCACTGGTATAGGATTTCCTCTTTGAGCTGGACTAATAGACCTCCAAGGTCCCTTCCAATTCTGTTATTCTGCAATTTCTATTATTTCCAATTTCTATTATTTCTATTATTTCCTGCTCCTTCTCCTGGGGGACTAGATCATTTGTGTGGCTTTACTTTTTATTAAAACCATGCTCTCTTAGCCCCTGTCGACATGGATGTAACGAGGGAAACCTGGAATGATGATGAAGAGGGGGGGGGGTGTGGAATAGAAACACTGCCTCTCTTATTAGGAAGATGGGTGGTGTCGTCACCTTGCTTGAGTTGGCTAACTTGAAGGATGACCAAGTTACAGGTAGTCCTTGACTTAACAACAATTTATTTAGTGACGGATTGATGTCACAACGGCAGAGAAAACAGTGACTTGTGGCCGCTTTTCACACGTGCAACCATTGCAACATCCCCATGGTCATGTGATCAAAATTTAGAAGTTGGGCAACTGGATCATATCTATCAACAGCTGCAGTCTCCTGGGGTCATGCGAACTTCTGCCAAGCAAATTCAGTGGGGAAGCCAGCTTTACTTTACAACCACGTTACTAATTTAACAACTGCAGCGATTCACTTGACCACGGTGGCAAGGATGGTCATAAAACGGGGCAAAACTCGCTTAACGGCTGTCTCATTTAGCAACAGGGATTTTGGGCTCAACTGTGGTCATATGTTGAGGGCTCGATATTCAGCTGATTCTTAAAAAGAAGACAACGGATGGTCCCTCCAAACTAGACGAATTGGAATTAAAAAGTCAAAAGAAGCTCAGTATGAGAAATGATTGGGAAAAAAAGAAACATTTGAGTCAAAAGCCCCAAATTTAGGGAATCCTAACTGGGGTTGAACTCGTGGAGGCAGGCTGTACAATGGCCTTGAAATCTGGCAGATAACTTTAAAATCTTCTGCTTCTGCTACTCTCGGGGGCAGCAGAGAAAAAAAATGCCACTTCTGCGTAGAAGAAAGAATGGAAAATAAAAGCTGCCAACTTCCTACAAGTAATCCTAAACTTGCAACATTTCATTTAGTGACGGCTCAAAATTACAAGGCCCCCCGAAGAAAGTGATTTATGGCTGTTTTTCACACTTATGATGATTGCAGCATCCCCATGGTCATGGCATCAAAATTCAGATGCCTGGCAACTGACTCATATTTATGACGGTTGCAGTGTCCCAAGGGCCATGCGATGATCTTTGGCGACTTTCTAATGAGCAAAGTTGATGGGGGAAGCCAGATTCACTTAACGACTGCGTGACTAACAACAACTGCAATGATTCACTTAATAACTGTGATGAGGAATGTCATAAAATGGGGCAAAATTCACTTGTTTCGCTTAGCAACAAAAATTTGAGGCTCAATTGAAGTCGTAGGTCGAGGATCACCTGTCATATTATTCTACCTAGGAATAGGGTTTGACCTCGCTTGGAGCAGTGTCTCACTGTACCTCAAAGAGGATATTCTAGAGCAGGGAAAGATCAAGGAGAAAGCAATAGATGCTAGGAGCCTCTGAACTCAGAAAAACAGTGAATATGGGGATACACAGGCAGCTTTCAAAATATGGCTGCAAGGAGGAATTGACAGAGAAGGTTTCCGCATACTAACATCCTCCTAGCTGAGAGATAGAAATTTGGGGCAGACAAAAAGCATAATTTCTCCTGGCACACAGTTGTGAAATGGGTTCAACTCAAATAATCTCTAGAAAGCAAGCAGACCTACAGCACCCTTGGAGGTAAACACTTGTTAGGGGAAAGCCTCTGTATTAGGAGGTCTGCAAACCTTCAAATCAAAGTTAGCTTGCTGTCTGGTTCTGCTTCTCCATTCCGCCCCCCCCCCCCCCCCCAATCTCCTTCAAACGGTTCAACGGCAAAGAGCTTTTGAAGGGAGATGTTCTTTTTCTGTTGGCCCGAAATCCCTTTTTGGACTTTTCAATGCCTGTGATCGGAGAGTGACTCTCCCAGAGGTGCTGTCTTACTAAGGTTGCCCTAGAGCACATCTGTATCCCTACCATCAATTTTCCTAATCTCTTTGGATCTCTCTTTTTTTTGCTCCCCTGCTTCCATTCTCCTCCACAGATGTTCAGTCCAAGGGCCATCCAATAATTGATTTTGCAAAAGGGAGTTACTTGTATTTCACTTGTTTTGGATCCAAGATGTTCAATAGGGTTAAATCATCTCTGTAGTGGAACATAAATATGTCAATTGAACTTCAAAATGTTGGGTTGGGTGGGCTGATATGTTATGTGAACTGACCAATTACTGGTTTTTTTTTTAAGTACTGAAGGTCTGCATATCAATTTAAATCTACAGGCAGGTTTCCAAACATACAATATGGATGCTTTTAAAATGTGGACATGCAATATTACAAAATGTTACTCCAAAAATCCTCAATTCTTCTGTTGTTCCTTATTACAGCACTGTCTAAAGTCGCCTGTTATTATTCAAGTATAAGGAGAAATGCCAGTAAGAAGAATTCCAAATCACACAATATAGGTAGTCTTCAACTGACCACAATCGAGCTCAATATTTCTGTTGCTAAAGGGGGACAAGTTGTTGAAGTGACTTTTGTCCTGTTTTATGCCCTTTCTGGCCACAGTTGATTGATTTGATTTGATTTTATTATATTTATATGCCGCCCTTTTCCCCCGAAGGGGACTCAGGGCGGCTCACAACTCAAATCAGGGAAGGGGGGGTACAGTTGTTATGTGAATCACTGCAGTTGTTAGTAACTCAGTTGTTAAGTGAATCTGGTTTCCCCATTGCCTTTGCTTGTTAGAAAGTTGCAAAAGGGGATTACAACCATCGGAAATATAAACCTGTTGGCAAACACCTGAATTTTGATCAGGTGACCAGGGGGAGGTACGTGGTCACAAGTGTAAATGGTGATGTAACCTTTTTTCAGGGCTTTCATAACTTTGAACAATTACTAAACAAATGGTGGTAGGTTGTGGACTATGTGTAATAGTTTTGGCATCTAAGCTTCACTCCCTGGAATTGTAATGATTTTAGGCTTCTTTGAAATGACTATCCATGTTTTCCTTTAACAAGGATGTACCCTGCAAGTATCACAAGGTGATGTGATAATGCACCACCTTTGCCCTACCCCAGGGGTCAGCAAACTGCGGCTCTGGAGCTGCATGTGGCTCTTTCCTCCCTCTGCTGCAGCTCCGTCACCGATCGGCGCCACAATTTTGAGAGGAGCTTCCGATGGGGGTGGGAGGAAGGAAGCATAGTGCACCAGGAGAAGACTCTATGGCAAGGGAAGGGTTTTCCAATTGTCTCCACAATTGATAGGGCTTTTGGTTATGACAGGTGGAGGAAAAAGTACACCACGCTAGGAGGAGACTCTATGGTGGGGAAACTGAACTTCCGGTCAGCTCCAGAATTGAACTGCCCTACCCTATTAATAAATTATTTTAAATTGACCAATTTTAATCTACTTATTTTAAAAAAAAAAATAGAGCAGGCAACTGGTTTTCTGCTATGTTCTCCCTCATTTTCCATGTTCATCTATGTCATTTGTGTTCTCCCACATTTGCCTTGAGAGTCCCCTTGGGCAGAAAGATCCAACAACATACCAAAACAAAGAATAGCAAGGGGTCCTTGGTGCTCTCTGAGCTTGGTTGTTTTCTTGCAGATGTTACATTACCCAAACTAGGTAACATCAAGACTATATACCATGTGTTAGATTTCAATGTAATGCGACTTCACATGTATACTGTTTCTCTTTAATTTCCCTGTAAAAATAGGACAAGTTGAGTATATCGACATATAGTAGAAATACACCAAGGGGAGGAGGAGTGGGATAGAAGAAAGATGGGTAGAGAGGGCGGGAGAGAGGATGGGAGGGAGGGTGAGAAGGAAGGGAGGGAGTGGACTGGGAGAGAGGAGTGGTAGAGGGGGAGGGGAAGTAGGGTAGAGGGGAATGATGGAGGGAAGATAGAAAGTTGGAGGGGGGCGGAAGAAAGAGGTGTATGGAGAGTGGAAGAGGTATATTGGGTTTCTATTTTGGGGGGTATTGTTGACAAGAGGAATTGCTGTGATTATTGTTTAATGTTGTATGGCCCCGGCTATGCACAGTATATATGTGAGTGTATGAAAATGAAAAATGGAAAATAAAAACATTTTAACCATTTAACCAAGGCTATGGTTTTCCCAATTGCAGCCTATGGCTGTGAAAGTTGGACCATAAGAAAAGTTAAGCACCAAAGAATTGAGGCCTTTGAACTATGGTGCTGGAGAAGACTCCTGCGAGTCCCTTGGACTGCAAGTTGATCCCAAATTTCAGAACTCTCCAGCAGGTATGGCAGATCCTTGCACAAGGCAGGTGAAACGGAAGCCAGAGCCACCTTCGCTCTTCCATTTTTTTCAGAGAGGGACCTTCTCAGTCCTCCCTACATATTGACGGAAGTTGTTCATTTGGGCATAACCGAAAGAGACAGAAGCCTCTTGGATAACTCAGGTGAGACAAAGAGTGGATGGCCCACACAGATCAGTGACTTCTAGCCAATATCCCCCAGGGACCTGGGATCGCCAGTATAAGCAGTGACAGATCAGGTACTTTTAACCATAATATTGTACGGTTGCATTATGTACAATGTAATACTGTATCACAGCGGTCAGTCCTAGAGGAGGTCAACCCTGACTGCTCTTTAGAAGGCCAGATCCTGAAGATGAAATTCAAATATGTTGGGCACCTAATGAGAAGGAAGGAGTCACTGGAGAAGAGGCTAATGCTGGGAAAGATTGAGGGCAAAAGAAGAAGGGGACGGCAGCGAATGAGGTGGCTGGATGGAGTCACTGAAGCAGTCAGCATGAGCTTAAATGGACACAGGGGGATGGTAGAGGACAAAAAGGCCTGGAGGAACGTTGTCCATGGGGTCGCAATGGGTCGGACACCACTTCATGAGCCGAGGTGGTGCAGTGGGTAGAGTGCAGTACTGCAGGCCACTTCAGCTGACTGCTAGTTCAGCAGTTCAGCGGTTCAAATCTCACTGGCTCAGGGTTGACTCAGCCTTCCATCCTTCCGAGGTGGGTAAAATGAGGACCCAGATTGTTGTTGGGGGCGATATGCTGACTCTGTAAACCGCTTAGAGAGGGCTGAAAGCCCTATGAAGCGGTATATAAGTCTAACTGCTATTGCTATTCACAACAATAACAGGGGACATCATCCGTGCACTGATGATGCTATCTAGCTTTGGTAATGAAACATCTCCAAGAAAACAACCCAGCTTGAGAGACTTCTCATTTTAACCCTGAGCTACAAATATTCTCTTTTATTGGTACAAAGAATAGTTTCCTGGAGTCCAGATAGTGCAAAAAAGAATCTGGTTCTACATGAAAGCAGAACTGGGTGCCAATCAGGTGCCAGAAATGGAGGCATTCAGGAGGGAGAGGGGGGGGGGGAGAGAACATCTCAAAGTGTCCCCATGCTTCAGTTCCCTCAAGGAGGAAAGTTCAAAGCCAGACAGAAGAACAACATTGCCAAAGGAGACTATCAGGATGCCTGGGAGTTGCATCTCTCCAGGGCCTTGCAGGAACAAGAGAGGACATTAGCATCATAAAGCAAGGCTGTTAAATTAGCATAACAAACCCCTAATAATTAATTACTGCTAGCACAGTTCCAGCTTTCTATAGGAGAGACGGACTAAATTTCAGGGGCTCCTTTCTGCTAAAAATAGGCTGCCAGCTCAGGGTCAGGTGATGCAGCTTCTCTGATCCAGAGAAAAACACCCTCACATGGTTTTGGGTTGGATTCTTGCGATTTCTGTTGTCTTGATTGTATCACCAAGATTTGCAAATCTCCAGCATCCTTGACTACATTTCTTAAACTGAAATCTGTTCTCCTATGGAAGTTCTTGCAGGTAGTTGCAACTGGAGGCTGAAAATGTTGCTTCAGTTGGGGAATGTATTGATTGATGGTGAACTTTTAACAGAATAATTTTACCACAATAACAATAACGGTCTGGCTTGGATGGAGACTCTTTGGAAGGAAAATCCAGCCCTAAACGGAATACACACGTTATTCTGTTTCTAATGTGTAGGCAGCTGCCACCGTGTACACCCATTTGGAAACCCGCTTTTGATTATTTTCTTTCGACTTTGTGTGTCATCTTCACAGACTGCAAGGGTGCAGAAGTTCCTCCTTGAAAAACAGGCCAGGAAACGCGGTTCAGTGGGCTACCTTTGGGACAGCTGGCTTGTTCCGTGTTAAATCGATCGTGCTTAAAGCACTTGGCGGGGCTCCCCAAAAGCTCCGGCCGAGCGCAGAACTGCGGTCCTGGGAGCTCCGCTCTCGGTAACCGTAAGTCTCTTTGGGCGGGGGGGGGGGGAAAGCAAACAGTCCCCCCCCGGGACTTCCTTAACGGCAGAAGGTCCTCGTTTTCCGAGGGGTTCACACTCCGTTTCTTTCATACCTCGCCTCCGCTCCGGCAAAAATAATAATACGGGAGTGAAACTCCCGGGGAGCTCTCCGTCCCTTGGGCGAGGGGCTTCCTCTCTGCCTGCCAGGGCCGAGGGGGGCTCGCACTCACAC
The DNA here is from genome assembly GCF_051295495.1 of Thamnophis sirtalis. NCBI lineage: Eukaryota > Metazoa > Chordata > Lepidosauria > Squamata > Natricidae > Thamnophis > Thamnophis sirtalis. Next base: position 12,224,106 of record NW_028261392.1, read on the forward strand.
GGCGTGGGGCAGGCCAGCATCCCAGCGCACCGCCTGCTCTCCCGCCTTGGCACCCAGAGCGCAACCTAGGGCCGGGCTGAAGCCCCATATAACCCTGAGGATCCCAGCCCAGCGCTCCGGGGAACTCAGAAGCCAAAAGACGCCCGGGACGGAGGACCAAAGAGAACGCCAGCCCAGCGGGATCCAGCGATCTCTCCCGCAGCCTGGCAGCGCCGGGCTCTCCCAGCGGGAAGTGGGACTCGGCGCTGCTGCTGCTGCTGTCTGCGAGCGGCCTGCCCTGCCTGCCCGATGCCGCTTCTCCCAGCGGAGGGCGGCCCGGCAGGCGGAGAGGGCGGACTGCTGGCCCCGAAGGGAGGAGCCGCTGCCCAGCACTGGGGGTGGCGGGCAGGGAGGGGAGGGTGGCGGCCCGCCTGGCAAGAGGGGGCGCTCTTAGCCCCTCCTGCTGCCTGCCAGCCAGCCAGCCAAGCAAGCCTCCCCCCCTCCATTCCTCCTCCTCTTCTCCCCAGTGCAAGGCAAGGCAGGGCGGGGCGCCGGCGTGCCTCCTCCTGGGCGGAGGCCTTGAAATAGAAGCGGGCGGGCACGCGTCGGGGTTCACCAGGAGGGAGGGAGATCTCGGCCAGGTAGAGGAGCCCGATGCGCGGCGGCGGCGGAGGCAGCAGCAGCACCACCAACAGCAACAGCTTCAGCAAGAGGCGGAGGCGGAGGGCGTGAGCCGCGCAAGGGCGGGCCAGCCGCCTTCATTCCCGCAAGAGCTGCTCTTGCTTCCCCCATGGCTACCCGGGTGTTGAGCATGAGCGTCCGCCTGGGGCCCGAGGAGCCCGTCTTCGCGCAGCTCAAGCCCGTCTTGGGCGGCCGGGAAGGCTCGATCTTTGCTCCGCCGGCTCCAGAAGAGCTCAAGCCGCCGCCGGCTCCTCCACAGCAGCAGCAGCAGCAGCAACCGAACGCTGCCCGGATGCCCGGCGAGGAGATGGTGCAGGTGAGGAGGAGCCCGCCCGTAGGGATTGGCGGCGGCGGCGGCGACGGCGACTCTGGGATACAGAGTTCCCCGGGGCATGGGCAAAGGGCGGGTGGCCGTCCCGGCCGCTGGGCTGCTTGGGTGTGTCCCGGCCTCGTCCGAGCTGGGTGGGGCAGGCGGGCGAGCGGAAAGGAAAGTGAAGGGAAAGGAAAGGGGAGGGGAAGGAAAGGGGAAGGGAAGGGTAGGAAAGGATGAAGGAAGTCTGGGAAGGGAAGGGAAGAAAAGAAGGGAAGGGAAGAAGGAAAGGAAAGGGGAAGGGAAGAAGGAAAGGAAAGAGGAAGGAAAGGGAAGGGGAAGGGAAGAAGGAAAGGAGAAGGGGAAGGAAAGAGGAAGGAAGCCAGGGAAGGGAAGGGAAGGGAAGGGAAGGGAAGAAAAGAAGGAAAGGGAAGAAGGAAAGAGGAAGGGAAGGGAAGAAGGAAAGGAAAGGAAAGGGGAAGGAAAGGGAAGAGAAAGGGAAGGGAAGAAGGAAAGGGAAGAGAAAGGAAAGGGGAAGGGAAGGGAAGAAGGAAAGGGGAGAGAAAGGGAAGGGAAGGGGAAGGGAAGAAGGAAAGGGGAAGGCGAAGGAAAGAGGAAGGAAGCCAGGGAAAAGAAGGAAAGAAAGGAAGGGAAGAAAAGAGGAAAGAAAAGAAAGGAAAAGTTGGTGTCCCCTCTGAGCGTCCCGGTCTTCCGTGTGTCCAGACGGCTCATTTGGCCCCGGAGCAACCGCTGCTTTCCAGGGACTCGTCCCAAAAAGGGCTCTGCGCCCCCCTCCCCGCTTGGGCACAGCTTTCTTTCCCGAGGATGACCGGACGGAGCTTTCCGTCTCCCCCCCCCCGCCCCCTACCACCACTGTTTCAGCCGCTTTCGGACCTGCGGGCACCTGGCCAGCGCGGCCGGGCTCCGCGGCTCCTCTTTCCGCACGTGGCCGGGCGCGCAGGGAGCTGGCTGGGTGGCGGACGGGCGGGCGGGCCGGGTTTCCCCCTCGGCTTGGCCCGGGCCGAGTGCCGGCGCTGGCTTCCCCGGCGCGCTGCCCCTCCCTGCGGCGAGCGCGGGCGGGAGAGAGAGAGCGAGAGAGCGGCGGCAGCTGCCACCTCGGGTGCCCGGCCTGGCCGAGCTAGCGGAGGCGGTGCGGGCTCGCGCGCCCACGCAAAAAAGTCATTTTAGACGGGGCCGGCCGGCTGCCCTTTTTGGAAGCGGATCCCCGGCTCCGACAGCTGGGCGGGCTAAAGTGGGAAAAGCCACAAGTCCCCTGGGACGCGCTTGGGCAACGCCGCTTCCACTCGGAAACCCCCGTGGAGAGTTTCCCCCCGCGACTTTTTTTTTCCTGGAGTGGGCAATGGGGACCCCTTAAATGGCTGTGGATGAAGGGACGGGAAAGCCGGTGGGTTCTTGCAAAGCTGGGAAGTGAAAAGAGACTGGCTTGCCCGCGACTTTTGCTGGCGACCCCCTACTCATAGGAAGGTCTAGGGAGAATGGTGCTCAGGGTGGTCCAAAGACTTCCTTCTTCTGCCCACCCCCAAGCCCACTCCCCACTTCGCCCCTCTGGGTGCTAAGCAAGAAGGCGGAAGACCCTGGGTGGTCTTGGTTCGGACAGGCGGGGCGGGCGACCGATAGGAAGGGGCTGGCTTGGAGTGGGAGGCGAGGAAGCCCATTCTCAGCCCTGGCCCGGCTGTTGGGGTTCCGGAGGGGAATGCGGGGTTCCTAACCCCGAGGTAGAAGACCGCCACTGCTGGCTCTCGCTGTCCGCGGGTCCTCTGGTTCAGCACAGCGGCTTGGGTGGTTTTAAGGGGTCTCCGAGGCAGGAGCTTTCCCGGGGCAACTGGGGTAGGTGGGTGGGTGATCAGAGGTGGGTGGCAGCCTCTGCCCCGCAAAACGAAGGGAATGTCGGGTGCCCCGCTGAAACCCGCCTTCTCCGAAACCTCTGGTCAGGTCAGGCTTCAGGATCTCTTCCACCCCGGCTCCTGCCCTCTCTGGAAGTTGAATCCCGAGCCCTCAGGTCTTGGGAAGGGAAGGCGGCAGTCCTGAGGAAGGAGCCTTCCCGTCCATCCCGGTGGGTGGGAAAATGTCGAAAGAGAGCCAACCTGGGGAAAGCGAAACCATCCGGATTTTGGTGGCACGCAGTGACGTTGGTTTAAGGCATTGTCTTTACTTCTCTCAAACCAAAATGTTTGAGGACTCGCAGTTCACTTCTCTCGCAAGATTTTACACCCCCTGCCCGTTTGCCTTCTCCCTGTAGGAGAATTGTTGTCTTCTCTACAAGACCCCCGTCCATAAAAGTGACACAAAAGTAGCCCTACGATTTCCTATTTGATTTTATTTCTTCCTTCTCAGATATAAAACGTCTCTCTCTATTCTGCCTGCCTGCCTGCCTGCCTGCCTCTCCCTCTCTCTCTCTCTGTGTGTATGTATACATATATCTCACTATATCTATCTTATCTATCTATCTATCTATCTATCTATCTATCTATCTATCTATCTATCTATCTATCTATCTATCTATCTATCTATCTATCATCTATCTTTATCTATCATCTATCTATTGTCTGCCTGCCTGCCTGCCTGCCTCTCCCTCTCTCTCTCTCTGTGTATGTATACATATATCTCACTATATCTATCCTATCTATCTATCTATCTATCTATCTATCTATCTATCTATCTATCTATCTATCATCTATCATCTATCTGTATCTATCGTCTGTCTATCGTCTGTCTGTCTGTCTGTCTGCCTGCCTGCCTGCCTGCCTACCTACCTACCTACCTACCTACCTACCTACCTACCTACCTACCTACCTAAATACCTACCTACCTATCTTCCACATCTGTCTATCTACCTATCGCCTATCTATCATCTATCTATTTACAAGGAGGGGGACAACCTGAATGGCTTAAGATGCCAAAGAGCCCAAGCCAGCAGGGTGTCTGCATTCTTGGAAGCCTTGATTTTTTTAAAAAAAAAATCCTCCAGATGAAGTGTAGGAAATGGCATGCGGTGCTTTTTTAGAGCTTTGCCACCCAGTTGTATCACTTGCTATATTTAGCTTTCCAAGATAATGTATCTAATAGTTTAATTTTCACTTTTGATTTTGTGTACCGAACAGCTTTAATGAGCTATTCTTATCATTCGCTCTGCCTCTTCTTGAAGGTGTAGTCTGGATAGGAAGGTTAAGCATGCATCTTTTCAATGTTGAGATCCTTCTGCCTTGTGCTTGCTTTTCTTAAAAAAAAAAATGCGAATTTAAAAACTTTCCATTTGGATTGGATGATGGATCTCCTTTGGGGGGGGGGGGGGGAATGCAAAACTTAAATTCAAAACCTGAACAATTCCCGAAAATGAGTCCTGCTGGTGAATTTTAATTTTAATCTTTGTTCAGGCTGCTATATTCTCAAGGTAGAGGCATCTAATTCAGGAATAAACTGGAGTTTCTTTGATTAGCTTTTGGGTGAATTTTCTCTATTCTTTGTACTTCTGGATAATGAGGGCAGATCGAAAGCGTGGTGTAATTTGTAAGAACTCTCATCCTGGGCTCGATTTTTGTAATGTGTTGGAGATGCATAATGGTTCCAGTTTGTAAGCTTACGTCTCTCTCTTTTTGTTCCTCTTTTTGGCTGATTTTGTCCTCATCCAGAGCCGATGCGAGATGGAGAAATATTTGACCCAGCAACTTCCTCCCTTGCCCCCACTTTCCGAGCACAAAAAGTACCGCCGGGACAGTGCCTCGGTGGTGGATCAGTTCTTCACCAACGGTGACGGTGTGCCTTACAGCGTCAACATGAACCTCTACCTGCCGGATCTGTCCCAGTTGAGGACGGGCCTCTTCAAAGCCCCGAGAGGCCCCGCAACCCACATCAAGACAGAGCCGGTCGGTGCCTTCAGCCACCAGAGTGAGGCAGCTCCTGGGGTCCCCAACTCCGCCCAGGCTCTCCCTGAGTTTACAAGCATCTTCAGCCCCCACCAGGCTCCGGATGTCAACAGCCTCTTCATCAAGCAGGAGATGTCTGCCTCCGATCTAGGCCTCTCTGTACCTGGGCCCCAACAGGGCCAGCTGTACCAGCTCCTCAGCTCTCCCGATTTAGACCTGCCTAACGGGGCAGGGATGGACTCCCTTAGCAACGTCTCCCTGTCTTCCTCCATGACAGGCCTGAACACCCTCTCTCCAGCCATGCCCCAGAACTCCATGAAACAGTTCCATGGGGTGCCTCCCTGCACATACGCCATGCCCAGTCAGTTTCTGCAGCAGCCAGCCACCTACTTCCCCCCTTCGCCGCCGAGTTCGGAACCTGGCAGCCCCGACCGACAGGTGGAAATGATGCAGAATTTAACACCGCCTCCGTCTTACGCTGCCACCATCGCTTCCAAGTTGGCCATCCACAACCCGAACTTGAATGCGAGCATGCCCATGAATTCGCCGAGCATCCCAACCATCAGATATAATCGGAGGAGTAACCCCGACTTGGAGAAGAGGCGGATTCATTACTGTGACTACCCTGGTAAGCTTGAGGAAGGCGGAGAGACAAACTCTCCGAGAAAGAGGCCCTTTTGTCGCTAGAGTCTTTCCAGAAACCCTTTCCAAATGTTTTTTTTTCCCTCTTGTGCAATGTGCCTGCCGATCTGCTCAAATAGAGCCTTTTGCAATCTGGTTTCAAAAGAAGAAAACATTTAATAAAATAATGCACCTTAAGCACATGCAAGGTTTAAATGTAAATGTAGCCAACGCCCTAAGCCAGCGTTCCACATCTCAGACCTGAACATTCCTGTGAGCTTCTTGGCTCAGAATGATGGGAAATGTAGTTCGCTTACTAGGATGGGGAAGACCAGCAGTCATAGCTACTTGAAGAAAAGTGCGTTCACTTTTTTTTTCTTCATGTTTTTGGCTGCGTTTCTGCTCCTTGATATCTTCCCCCCCCCCCGATGTGTGTCTTCCCAGACAGATAACAGATTCTGTTATGTGTTAATAACTGATTTTTGCTGTAGAACACGCAGCTTATAAGAGAAGTGGATAAAACGAGAGGTGCGTAATTATAATATTCTTGATTGATTAACTCAGCTTGCACGTTTAGGGCAGGAAATGTATTGAGCTGTAAAATTTAGGTGTGGTTGATTGCGATTTGTTTGTATCTCTAGCGGCTCTCTCTTTGCTCTGGGCAAAAGCTAGAAAATTGGAATGAATTTCTTAAATATATTAGGGCAGCCATTAGAACTGCCAGCATCATTGTGGTTTTATGGTGATCGTTTCTGTTTTCTAGACATAAATGGGCTTGATACTTAATATCTCTTTTTGTTTTTCTATCTTAGGTTGCACTAAAGTGTACACAAAATCTTCCCACTTAAAAGCACACCTGCGAACTCACACTGGTACGTGTTTTTTTTTTTTTACTGGTTATGATTTTTTTTTATAAGTATACGTTAGCCATCCTGTTTTTTTCTCTCTCTGGTTTGCTTGAAATGGTTTAACTTGATCTGCTTGAAACGGAGGGTTATAAATCAGCCACGCTGATCACTAAAATGAAGGACACTTTTAAGCTTCGGAAAATAAAAGGGTGAATTTGAACAGTGTATAAATACTGTCTTTGAAGCTCTATTAATTTCCATACACACACACACACACGCGCGCACACACACACACGACCAGCTGAATTATGTTGTCACTTAATGCGTGCTGTCATCTTTGGATCAAATCTCTGTGCATCAAACCTTGGTTTAACTCCCAGGAAAACCATGACTGCGGCACGTGCTTAGGGGTCATGCTGCAAATCTCAAAAAGGCCCTTACCCTCACTCATTTCGTAAAAAAATTTATTTCAAAAAAATTGGATTTACTGCCTTGCCTACTGCCTTCTGCTCAGCGATAAGGCCTGCATCAAATTAAATCAACGATAAACATTCCTTTCAAGTTCCATTCCACGATAAACTTTTCTTTCTTTCTCAAGTTGACTGGCTGACACTCGGCAGGTGATAAACTTGACGAAGTCTGTTGCGAGATTGCATGCATTGTCAAACAGGTATTGAGATTGCATACATTGTCAAACAGGTATTGTCGGCTGGCTCCGAACACGATTTGGGAAGTTTAGCAGCTCCCCTTCTCACGAGGGACTTAAATGTTTGGAGGTGGAAGAATAAGATGAAACCGGGCAGTGTGGCCAGTTGATTTCTGCAGATGTAGGTTTTTCGGGGTTGATTGAATCATTCTCTGGCATGAAATGTTTTTCAAAATAGGTAGTGTTTTGCCAGATGTTCTTTCGTGCAGAAAACAAAACCAATTAAGTCTCTGAAATATGTGGTCAGATCAACCAGGGGAAGAAACCCCTGTCAGTTAATGACTCTGCACAGATTTGATCTAACACCCAGAATCATCTTAGAAAAGGTTTTAAAACATTTTGAGTGACAGTCCCGAAACTTTTGTTTCAGTGGCAAAGCAATTTTGAGTTGTCGGAATGGTTTTGATAGCTGCAGTTTTCTTTTTTTTAAAAAATGCTGGGTTTGCAGCTGAAATGGCTCCCTTCTTCGCCCTCCTTGCTAAGAGCTGAATCTGGTTTTTAAATGGGGGAAAAGATCAGACTTTTGGCTTCGTGTGTAAAACAAGGGCCCGTATTCAGCGTCCGCTCATTGTGGAATGACTGAAATATCTCCGGGCAAAGAGTTACTATGGAAATGAAGTTTTTTCTGATAAACTGAAGTCCCCCGTTCTCTCTCAAAGGGACCAAAGCACAGAGAAAAGGTTAAAAGCAACAGTCAAAGTTTCCCAAACATTGTTAGAAAAGGTTTGCTGAGCCTTGATTTCCTCTCGGGATGAGCAATTTTGTTCCTCTAGGCCCGTCTCTCTTTGCTGTGTAGTTTCGGGCGGGTTGCTGTTGAAAAATTGGGAATATTCTTCCATGGGGTGAAGATTCCTGGTGGGCCTAGACTTATGGTGACACCCAGTGCAACCTAATGTGGTCTTATTGTTGTTTGTGTCACAATCTTACTTACTTGAGCTTAACACGGCCTGCAGAGGAGGTCAGTCTGAGTTCAATAAACCATGGTTTATATTTATTTGCAAAATGTATTGGCCATCCATCACAGGATAACTCGAGGCGTCTTACAATGTTGTTGTTAGTTGCAAAGTCGTGTCCGACCCTTCACGACCCCATGGACAATGTTCCCCCAGGCCTTCCTGTCCTCTACCATCCCCTGGAGTCCATTTAAGCTCATGCCTACTGCTTCGGTGACTCTATCCAGCCACCTCATTCTCTGTTGTCCCCTTCTTTTGCCCTCAATCTCAACCTCTTCTCCAGCGAGTCCTTCCTTCTCATTAGGTAGCCAACGTATTTGAGTTTCGTCTTCAGGATCTGGCCTTCTAAAGAGCAGCCAGGGTCGACCTCCTCTAGGACTGACCGCTGTGATACAATATCACATTGTACATAATGCAACCGTACAATATTATGGTTAAAAGTACCTGATCTGTCACTGCTTATACTGGCGATCCCAGGTCCCTGGGGGATATTGGCTAGAAGTCACTGATCTATGTGGGCCATCCACTCTTTGTCTCATCTGAGTTGTCCAAGAGGCTTCTGTCTCTTTCGGTTATGCCCAAATGAATAACTTCCGTCAATATGTAGGGAGGACTGAGAACCTCCCTCTCTGAAAAAATGGAAGAGCGAAGGTGGCTCTGGCTTCCGTTTCACCTGCCTTATGCAAGGAACTACTGAACCTTGTATGTATTTGCTTGCTGGAGGCTTCTAAAATTTGGGAAAGATCTTGTCCCTCCTCCTTCCATGGCAGCTACAGGGATGAAACTGCAATTTTTGTCCAGGATGACTCTGGCCCTGATCCCAGAATTATGTGTGGGAATGTCGTACATCTCTCCTTTTTTGCCAGACTGCAGATCCCATCATCCCTGGCCCAGAGCCCCGCGGTTGGGAGCAGGAACGGTTTCATAATATGCACGGCCTGCATTAAAAGCTTCTGCAAGTGTTTCCTTAACCCGTGGCTACTATAAATATTTGGGTGCAAAATGTAGTAACGTTTTTTTTCTTCTAAACTTGAAAGTGGTGTCCTGCGCTCTAGGAAAAAGTTTGTTTAAAGAGTTGGCTAAAAATAAACAAAAGTGTTGGGTTGTTCAAGCAGACTGGTAGACCGACTGTTGGAATGTTAAAATGCCTTACAGGTAGTCCTCGACTTACAACAGTTCATTTAGTGACCGTTGAAAGTTACAATGGAACTGAAAAAAAGTGACTTATGGATGTTTTTCACAGTTGCGACCTGTGGTCGCATGATCAAAATCCAGACATTTGGCTACTGAGTCATATTTATGACGGTTGCAGTGTTGGACGGGAGGGGGTCATGTGATCCCCTTTTGCGACCTTCTGACAAGTAAAATCAATGGATTCGCTTAACAACTGGGTTACTAAGATTTCAACTATTGGTTCGCTCAACAACTGAGGCAAGGAAGGTCATAAAAATGAGGCAAAACTCACTTAACAGCTGTCTCACGTAAACCACAGAAGTTTTGGACTCAGTTGTGGTCGTAAGTCGGGGACTGTCTGCATTTTGCCCCAATTCATTTTAATTGTGCATTAATTTTAAAGAAAAGATGGTCCTTGAGTTATGACCATCGTAGGGATTGGAAAATTTGTTCTTAAGTGGTACGGCGATCAAATGAAGCACATCCCTTAACCATACCTGACTTTGAAACCTTCTTTGCTGTGGTTTTTTAAGCAAATCACTCTGGTCGTTAAGCAAGACGCCACTTTGACTGGCTTGGAAGGTTGATCACTGGATGTGGCAACCATCATAAACAGATGCCAGTTGCCAAATTACCCAAATCACGATCGAGAGAGAATGTTGCAATGATTGTCAGTGCAAGAACTGCTTGCAAATAACTCTTCTCAGTGCCGTCGTAACTTCAAAGGGTTGCTAAAAAAAATAGTCATAACCCGAGGACTCTCTGTAATCCAAAGCAGAAATGTCAACTCAAAAAAATAATAATAATCTATGACTGAACTGATAACTTTGTGTAAGAGACAATTTAGCTCAAGGCTGGCTTTTAAAAGCAAACCATAATCTCTGCTTTTTCTTTCACATCTGGTGCAATAAGCCAAATGTTTTGATGTCCAAATTATTATGGCTCTGTAGACACTACGCCCAAAATCAACTGCATTTTAGGTTAGGTGTGTGTGACTCCTGCCCCTTTGTTGTATATTTTTTGTCTTCGGGATGTGGTTGCAGTGAAAATAATTTCCACGGTCCAGCTCTTACTCACCTGGGCTTTGGATGGCAATGATAAGATTTCAGTAAAGGAGAATATTTGTAACTCAGGGTTGAAATGAGGGCTCCTTGGTGCTCTCTGACTGCGGTTTGTTTCTTTGCAGACATTTCATTACTGAACTGGGTAACATCATCAATTGTTAGTACTAGTACCGATGATGTTATCTAGCTTGGATAATCAAACATCTGCAAAGAAACAAGCCAAGCAAATCCAGTGGTGAAATTAAAGAAAAATTACTACTGGTTCTGTGGGCATGGCTTGGTGGGCATGGCAGGGAAAGGATACTGCAAAATCCCCTTTCCCTCCCCACTCTAGGAGAAGGATATTGCAAAATCCCCATTCCCTCCCCAATCTAGGAGAAGGATACTGCAAAATCCCCATTCCCACCCCACTCCAGGGGAAGGATACTGCAAAATCCCCATTCCCACCTCACTCCAGAGGAAGGATACTGCAAAATCCCCATTCCCACCCCACTCCTGGGGGAAGGATACTGCAAAATCCACATTCCCTCCCCACTCCTGGGGGAAGGATACTGCAAAATCTCCATTCCCTCCCCACTCCTGGGGGAAGGATACTGCAAAATCTCTATTCCCTCCCCATTCCTGGGGGAAGGATACTGCAAAATCTCCATTCCCTCCCCACTCCTGGGGGAAGGATACTGCAAAATCTCTATTCCCTCCCCATTCCTGGGGGAAGGATACTGCAAAATCTCCATTCCCTCCCCATTCCTGGGGGAAGGATACTGCAAAATCTCCATTCCCTCCCCATTCCTGGGGGAAGGATACTGCAAAATCTCCATTCCCTCCCCATTCCTGGGGGAAGGATACTGCAAAATCCCCATTCCCTCCCCACTCTAGGAAAAGGATATTGCAACATCTCCATTCCCACCCCACTCTGGGACCAGCCAGAGGTGGTATCTGCCGGTTCTTCGAACTACTCAAATTTTCCGCTACCGGTTCTCCAGAACCTGTCAGAACCTGCTGAATTTCACCCCTGCTGAAAATCTATTTGCCCAAATGCGCTGCTGTTCCACAGGTCTCCATCATGGCTGATATTATAAATGGAAAATCACCATGCAGAAAAAAAAGAGGAAGAGGAAGAGGAAGAGGAGAGAATTGGAGCTTTCAGAATAAAACTTGGTTTCAGCGTTTCTACCCAAATGCCAATTTGTCCGGCATATTTGCTTGGCTTAACTCGCTTTTTTTTTTTCTTAACAGGGTTCTTAATGAACCCCTGCAACTTGAAAGCTTTCATAAATGTAGGTCATGAAATACAGGTTATTAAAAGTTTTGTGTGATACTCTTTCCAATCTCCCCAAGGGCTTTCGCAGACCTGTTTATCCGGCTCAACCTGTTCTGTAGTATCTGTGGAGGTCCATGAGTAGCTCTCGGTCTTCTGAGCTATTCCTCTTAAATCTACTGTTATCCGCCCTTCTTGGCAATCTGTCATTTTTTCTTTCTTATTTTTTTTTAAATTTAAGCCCGCAGCCGTGACCGAAGACGTGTTTGGAAGTCGAAACGGAAAGTGTGCTGCTTTCTTTTGTGTGTTAGAAATCCTGCCCCCCCCCCCCCGTCTCATGGTATTTATTTAGGAACCTGTCTCCACCTGAATAGCGTTCAGGGACTTCAACGGCATTCTTTTTGCAAGAAGGAGGCTGAAGGGCCAAGCGGTGGGGTGGAGTTGGGGAGCCGGTGGGCAGGGCAAACGGGCTGAAGAACCTGAGTGTTCTGACCGAGGCTTCCCAAGAGCAGGAAGCAAACTCCTTGTCCAGACAAAAACCCCTTTTATTAATTGACTGTGAATTCTGCTCATTCACAACCAGCAAAGTCTTTCAAGGGAGGATTTAAAGTCACAGACCTTATCTGGCTTGGAGAGCTGCCAGGCCGATAGCTGCAAAACCTGGCAAGGAGTCTTGGAGAGTCACAAACCAATTAAAAGAACTAATTGTCTCCTGCAAACTCCACTCCCCTTTCGCCCCTCTTTTATTTCCTCTGGGTGGGGCCATTCACTGTCCACCTGTGGCCTTACTCCCATGTCGACCCCTGTTCTTTAACTGTCCCCTTTGTCTGGCAACTCTGTGCATGCAGACACTGGGAACAGGATCCAGCTGTTCGTCTGCCTCACTGATGTCTGACTCTGAAGGCAGCTGATAACTGGTATATGGCTCTGGCTCCCTCTCTGCCTCCGACACAGAGCCCTCATCAGAGCCTTCCCCAGACTCCAGGAATGGCCCATGTTTCTCCCCAACCTCCTCACTGTCCGAATCTGCTACCAGCTCTCTGGCGGGCCACAACACTGGGAACCAGAAAGGTTGTCACCTTGCTTGTCTGGGTGGTGGTGGTGGCAGGGATGGGCTTTGAGATGGAAGCTCCAGCCAGTCTGCAGATGTTGGCAGCTGGTTTCTGTCTCTGATTTAATCTCCAAGGAGTAGCAACTAGTGCCTTATCTTCAGCCTCTGACAAACTTCACTCTGATTCTTCTGCCCTCCAGGAGAAGGGATTACATCTCCCCTCATCCTCAGCCAGCATAGTTGCGGTGGTTGGAGGGCGACGGGCATCCCTCAGCATCTCTGATAAAGGGCTCCAGACTGGGAAGGGCTGAGGAAGACATTTGGTTTAGAATCAAGTCCTCAGAGAAGGAAGTTGAATTTTGGCAGCGTCTTGAGTTGGGGCTGTTTGGGATTTATGGTGTGTTTCTAAAAAGTGTTTCCATGTAACTCACTGGAGCAAATATGGTTTCTTGTCCAAAAATGGATCTGTTTGCTTAAGGCAAAGGAGGGTAAACACTTTAGCTTCACCCTGGCTCCAAACTAACAGGACTGGGCCAGATTCAGAAGTCACCACAGAGCTATGGTCCGGTTAACCCTGCTTTGAAGTCACACTCCCTTGAGTCACTTACTAGAGCATGCTAAGGGAAAGCCTAGGAGAGCTTAGTGTGTGGTGTAAGCCAGCCATTTACAACTTTTGCATGACTCTTGTGCTTGAAACTTTCAATAAATAACCCCAAATCCCCATTGAGACCCACAAGATAGAAGTGCAAGGGATCAGGTGCGCCATTCTCTCCTTCCAAGCGATAGCCTTTCATTAAGAGCCTCAAACGGCTAAAGGAAGGTCAGTTGAAAAGAGAATAGAAAATTGAATCTGAAATTGTTATTATTATGGTTGGTTCAGTGGTGGGCTCCCACCGGTTCGGGCTGGTTCAGTCGAACCAGTAATGGTTTGGCAGCCCGGGTCACTGGAAGAGGCAGCGATCCAGGCCTGCCACGCCCCCAAACTGGTTCTCCAGACGCCGCCGTAAGCACCGCTGTCTTGTTTTTCGCTTCTGCCCATGTGCAGGACAATTTTTATTGCGCTGTGCATGTATGTGCAGCATGCACATATGAGCGAACCGGCAGTAGTGCCTGCCAGAACCTACCCCTGGGTTGATTGCGCAGTCAGCCAGTTGCTTAGACTGGTTTTAGCCATTTTTATCCACCTATTTTTGTTGTTGTTGTTATTATTCATTGATTAAACTCAGCCAACTGAACATTCAAAAATGCATTACAAATACCAGTGACTGGTGCTAATGGTTGGTACGGTTTGCTGCCAGCGACCTAGGTATCAATCAAGTACCTTCTTAAAATATAAGATGTTCCGAGTAGCGCAGTTTTTTGCAGTTCTGCTGGTGTTATTGCAGGAAGCTTCAATTGGTTGATGTATCTTGTAAAATTTTTGGACATGGTACCAAGTGCCCCAATGACAGTGGGTATCTCTGTTACATGCTTCATCCATAGCCGTGTAGTTTTGAAGGCCAGGTCGTGATATTTCATGGTTTTTTTCTAGTTCTTTTTCTTCGACTCTGACATTTACTAGTATCACGATGTCAATAAATTACTATTGCTGTTGTTATTATTATTGTTAATAATAATAATGATGATGATGATGATGATGATGTTTATACCACCCAATTCCCAGCAAAATGCATTGGCAAGAGGGAAAAGCTTGTTGTGAGTTCTGTTGTGTTCCTCACACTTGCCAGTAGTCCATTTGGAGTGCTGCTTTTTAATCTGTGTGCAGATTTAAAAATATGGGACACACTGCTCTCCCCACCAATGCAATTTAAATAAACTAGGTTGGAACCTTGGTTTGGGCAAGTTGACCCTTAATTCCACAATTGTGGGTAGATGGTTTACTACATTGAAACAAGTCACCCCATGGCTTAATGGCATTGTGTATGATACCATTAGCCTTTCTGAACATCTTATCCTCACTTTTGAAGTAGGCTTCTTTTCAAAAAGAATTTAAAAGTGTCCATGTGAAGCAATTAAGGTTAGGAAGTGCCTGCTTGACGTACAATGAAATTCTTCATTGCTTGAAGGAACCAACATGGGTCGGTCACCAGGACCGAATTTTTAGTCTTTCAAGCTTTCAGATCCTACTGGAGCCATCCTCAGGGACCTTCCCTTTCACCAGAAAAAGAGGTTCCGTGAGGATGGGCTCCAGCATGAGTCCGAAAGTTCGGAAGACTAAATCTTTGGTCCTGGTGATAGACCCAGATTATATCCTGCAACATTATCCTGGGACATGTTTATTTGTCTTCCCTTCTTTATTTCTTCTCCTGCTTCTTTCTCCTCCCAAACTCTTGTCTGGTGTTCTGGATCAGAGACTGGTTTTCCCTCTTTTGACTATATGGAAACCGAAGGCTCGAATACTTCCAAAAAATATGGCATTCCTTGAAATGAGATGTAAACCACTCTTAAAGCTGTTGTCAATGATTATGGATTAAGCTGCAGGAGATAAAGTCTTTCTGATCAATCCATCAGTATTGATTTTTGGAGGGGACTTTGTGGTGGCTCAGTGGCTAAGGCGCTGAGCTTGTCAACCAGAAGGTCGGCAATTCAGCGGTTCAAATCCCTAGCACCATGTAACGGAGTGAGCTCCCGTTAGTTGTCCCAGCTTCTGCCAACCTAGCTGTTCGAAAGCATTCAGCCTACCTTGAATGCCTTTTTATTCCCGCTCATTTCCCTTGACTGTTAGTAGGTCAGATTCTTGTAGAGGGCTTAAGCTTGCAATAAATCTTTATATTCATTTGAACTGCCTGAATCCCCTGATTTCCCTGGCACTTGACAATCAATGTGTGCACATTTGTTTACCTACAGAGAAAGAAATAAAATTTCCTCTCGGAAGAGACTTGCTGTTAGGTACACCCTTAAGTTAAATGAATCAAAACAGCAGGTGCATTCTGGAAACAAATATAAACGATGACTAGCCATGGTGATAAATTCAGCAAAGTAACCAAGATAGAAAGAGGGACGCAGTGGCTCAGTGGCTAAGACGCTGAGCTTGCCTATCAGAAAAGTCAGGAGTTTGGCTGTTTGAATCCCTAGTGCTGTATAATGGAGTGAGCTCCCGTGACTTGTCCCAGCTTCTGCCAACCTAGCCGTTCGAAAGCATGTAAAAATGTAAGTAGATAAATATGGACCACCTTTGGTGGGAAGGTAACAATGTTCTGTGTGTCTTCAATGTTTAGTCATGCCAGCCACATGACCCATGGAGATGTCTTCGGACAGCACTGGCTCTTTGGCTTTGAAACGGAGATGAGCACATCCCCTAGAGGCGGGAATGGGGAAACCTTTGGGGGAACGTTTGATTGACAAGCGCAACTTCTTAGCCACTGAGCTACAGCTAATCTTAGAAAAGAGAGCTAAACAATACTTACTGCAGTGGTAACCATTCTGTGGAGTGGTTAGTACAAATACGTGGGTGGATAGGCCATCTCTTACTTTCCAGGCCAAAATAGTAACACACATGTACGTTGCTTATTTTTAATCCAGACCAAGCAATCCTCAGAAATAGTAGCTAATCTTAAAAAAAGGTTGCTATCACACGAACGGAAGATAACTTTTTAAAACACATTCTTCTGCTTTTCCTTACTTGCGAGTTAATATTTATGGAGAGCAGATGGATGCATTTTAAAAGGCACTTGCAGTGTGTCGGTCAACCCTTACTCCTCTGGCAATGCCAGGCTTGACTTGTGCATGTTGAGGTGTTGTGGAGAAGGTCTTGTGTCAGTTTGAGCTGATTGTGTTTGTTCGAGAAGAATTCTTTGGACCTGAGGCAGGATGGACATAGAGCTCAAGACTGTGACACAAGAGATAAATGCAAAACAATGTTTTTCTCCACTTGGGCAACCCTGAAGGTTCCTTGTCTTCTTGACTTCCATCTTGGGGCCAACCTGTTCTGATCTTGAGCAGAAAATCGGACACTTTCAGGGGACAAGAGATCCCAGACTGTAAATGGTTCCTTCGGAGCACAGTGTTTCGAATGGTTGTGTTCTGACCGAGGCGTCCCAAGAGCATGAAGCAAACTCCTTGTCCCGACAAAAATCCCTTTTGTTAATTGACTGTGAATTCTGCTCATTCACATCCATCAAAGTCTTTCAAGGGAGGATTTACAGTCACAGACCTTATCTGGCTTGGAGAGCTGCCAGGCTCTGCAGAACTTGGCAAGGAGTCTCGGAGAGTCACAAACCAATTAAGCAAACAAATTGTCTCCTGCAAACTTCATTCCCCTTTCGCTCCTCTTTTATTTCCTCTGGGAGGGGCCATTCATCGTCCACCTGTGGCCTTACTCCCAAGTCAACCCCTGTTCTTTAGTTGTTCCCTTTGTCTGGCAACTCTGCGCATGTGTTCATCTGCTTCACTGATGTCTGACTCCGAAGGCAACGGATAACTGTTGGACAGCCCTGGCCCCCTCTCTGCCTCTGACACACAGCCCTCATCAGAGCCTTCCCCAGACTCCAGGACTGGCCCAGGTTCCTCCCCAACTTCCTCACTGCCCAAATCTGGCTGGCCACAACAGGTTGTAACGTCAGACAGGAAGTTAGCAACTCCACCTTTGAGACCCAGGAGCTGTTGTGGGGTGGGTTTGAGCTCTTGTCCTTCACTCCAGCTCCTACTGGGGAAAAGAACCCCCAACTGGGCATCCCCAGTGCAATGGTGATACCACCGGCTAATCCTTTCAACCCGGAGTGCCTCAGTACTTCTGACATGAGTACAAATACAGTTTCTTTCCTTTACACCCATATATATATGGGTGTAAGCTGATAAGCTATATATGGGTATCAGCTGATAAGGAGGAGACCTGTGGCTTAATGGCTAAGACGTTTGCCTAAGATGCAATATAGCACAGGTTCGAATCCCAGTAAGGGTATGGCTAGCTGATGAGAGCTAAATAGCTTGAAATAGATCTATGCTAGTCTCCCTTTATTTATTTATCAGCACAAATAAAACACACACACACACACACACACACACACACATGTATGTATGTATGTATGTATGTATGTATGTATATACATACATACATACATACATGTCTGGGTGTTTGTTGTGCCTGTAACTGTACATATGTATCGTTACTTGTGTGTCAGAATCCAGATTCTCTATATCTCCATCTCCTAGATGATTTTCTTAGTCTCTTGAGTGCCTTGCAACGGAGCAGGAGGTGTTGCCAATCCCTTTCTGTTCCTGGGGTTGAAATGGCTTCCAAGAATTCAGTAGTTAACCATTGCTGTTTTTGGCTTCCCATAGAGGCGATTGTGCCAGCTTTGAAACATTTTTCAGTTCTTACAACTGACAAAATCTTGTTTTTAATTAAGTGCCCAATATATCTCCTGGAAGAATGTCCCTTACTGCCCCAGAGGGATTAAAGAAAGCTTCAGTTCATGATATTTGATGTCTGATAAGGAAGACGATTCTTTGCTGTAAACAGGACCACTTCTGAAAGTGCTGCGGTGCGTACATCTGGCTCTGGCGTTGGCAATGGGAACTTATATTTCCCGAGCTCGTGTTTGAAAACAAGTGTTCCTTGGATGTTTTTTGGGGTTGTTACATTGCAGTTTCAGCCAAAGGATATGAAATAATCAGTGGAATCTTTAAACTTCAGTACCTTTTGCCAGACTCAAATCTCAGTTAAACTGAAGACATGAAAAAGCTGGTCAGACTAATCTGGCCATCCCAAAGACGGAGTTTTAAAAGACAGATTAATGTTGAACTGGCTTGACTTGTTAGGTCTTCGTTAGACAGAGAAATGAGAAAGAAGCATGACAGAACTTACAGGTAAAAACTAAATTATTTTTTCCCTAGGCTGAACTGAGTTGTTTTGTAGTCTCTTAGCTGGACCACACACAATAACCCCCTTAAATTAGACTTAAAGCACAATCTGATTAAGGAGCTGCATGGCTAATGATGCCTCCCAATGGACTGTTGTTGTCACCGTACGAGATCTGCTGTGTTAGTTCAATGTGTTTCTTGATTGCAGTCCACAGTTCAGCCTTAGTACTAAGTATCTATAGAGATTCTCAATCATCCTGGTCAGGGCTGTCCCAAAGATGCTTTTTTTAAAAAGTCAACTGGACTTTCTTGGATTGTTGTTTTTTTCTTTGAAAAGGTTTTGCTTCTCATCCAAGGCAATTGAAGAAGCTTCTTGGATGAGAAGCGAAACGTTTTCAAAGGAAAAAAAAATCCCAAGAAAGTCCATTTGCTTTTTGGAAAAGCACCTTTGGGGACACAAGCGTCAAGTCTCTGAACATCCGCATCTTGCCTGTTAAATCTCTGCATACTTTTGGGAGCCCCGTGGCAGCCCACAACTCTAAAAAAGGCGCTCAGGGGTAGCTCTCAATCTGGAAGGACCATCTTTAGAACCTAAAGTCCCAAAGTGGTATGCGGTGCAACCATTTCCCAAATAGAAGAAGCTATCTGAACTCATAATAGGCAAGGACAGAGTGTGTGGATTTGTGGCAGATCCTTAAAAAAGCCAGACTTGTCTCTTTCAGTGGGACTTCTCCAGGAATCACTGATGGTTCAGTGCTAAATACAGCAAGAAATGACTTTTCAATGGCTTGTACGATCCAAGGCCTGAATTACTGGAACCGAAAAGCCTGTGGTACCAAGGTCCAGGGGACTGCCTCTCATGTCCTGGAGGTACTGAGGACATCCTGTCATGTCCTGGAGGTTTTTAAGACCTCCTCTCATGTCCTGGAGGTCCTGAGGACTTCCTCTCATGTCCTGGAGGTTTTGGGGACCTTCTCTCATGTCCTGGAGGTCCTGAGGACATCCTGTCATATCCTGGAGGTTTGGGGGACCTCCTCTCATGTCCTGGAGGTCCTGGGGACATCCTGTCATGTCCTGGAGGTCCTGAGGACATCCTGTCATGTCCTGGAGCCCTGGTGGCTCAGTGGTTAAAGTGTAGTATTGCAGGCAAATTCTCCCCTCAGCCTGGAGTTTGCTCCTGATGAGGTTTAAGGTTGATTCATCCTTCTGAGGTCAGTAAAATGAGGACCCAGATTGTTGGGGGCAATATGCAAATAATGCTCATACATTGTAAATGTAGACTACGCTTGCATCTCACCCTGTGCTCGTAGCTTCATTCCTAATCCTTCCAGTGGAGAGGAGGAAGTGGAAATAAGCTCCCTGATCCACTCATGTTTCGACTTTCCCTTTTCCGTTGCCAAATAACTGTAGTAAATGTTTTTATTTGCTTTTATGGGTGTGAAAGTGGCTTTACCAGATGGTCCTGATAAAAGTGCTTCCTCCTTATGTCTTATGCCTGGTGCCTATTAACAGTTTAACTCTGCGTCACTTAACTTCCAGGATTTGTCCGCTTGGCCATTCTCCACACGAGGACAGCCTGTTTCAAGGTTGCAAAAAAACCCCTACAGGGCTGGCTGCTGGGTTGAGCAAGACTAACATCCTAGCCAAGAGCTTCAAGATAAGACCTTCTCCCTTGTTTAGTACCTACATCTGTGGGCTGTATGGCCTCTAATAACCTTGCCGGTGATAGAGACAGAAACTTATCTGGTCAATAGTTCAGATGCTCTCCGTTATCAAAAGAAAATGGCTCAATGCCCTTTGTAGGTTTCTATCTCTAAGCCACAATTGAAAGCAGGGGTGTCAAACTCAAGGCCTGTGGACCGGATCTGGCCTGCAGGATGCTTAGATCTGGCTTGTGGGGCCACCATAGAAACAGTGAGGGACTGACCCACTGTCAGCAAAAACAGAGCTCAGGAGGGCTGCGTGCACATACCCCCAAGCTGTTTTCACTGGCAGATAGCTGCAGGAGGCCGTCGCAGCTGGAAACGGAGCTCGGAAGCCCTTTTTCACTGGCACAGCACTCAGGCCACCACAGTTGGCCCCAACATGAGTGACGTCGAGCTGGTCATGCCCACCCTGGCCACACCCCAACCCAGCCCTCCGAGGTCAAACACAACCCTGATGCGGCCCTCAATTTAGAGCATAGATATTTTCCTTAGCTCTTTCTCCTTTTACTTGCTCATGTTGGGTAAATCTGGACTTGCGTTCTTCTTGTGAAGAAGGTGTTGGAGGGTTTAGTGGTTGAGATGCCTGAAGTGATTTGTGAATGAGGGCAAGTATAGGTGTCCCAGGATAATGTTGCAGGCTCCAATCTGAGTCCGTCAGCAGGACCAAAGATTTGTTCTTCCAAGCTTTTAGGCTTGTGCTGGAACCCGTCTTAAGGGAACGTCTCTCTCTTCTGAATGTGTCCATTCAGATTAGATCCTGAAGCGATTTCTTCAAACCTTGTAGAGTAGAGTAGAGTAGAGTATGGAATGGAATGGAATGGAATAGAATAAATAGGATTGGAAGGGGTCTTCTAGTCCAACACCCTGCTTAGGCAGGAAACCCTATAGCATTTCAGACAAATGGTTGTCCAATATCTTCTTAAAACCTTCCAGTGTTGGGGCATTCACAACTTCTGGAGGCAAGTTGTTCCACTGATTTATTGTTCTAACTGTCAGGAAATTTCTCCTTAGTTCTAAGTTGCTCCTCTCCTTGATTAGTTTCCACCCATTGCTTCTTGTCCTACCCTCAGGTGATTTGGAGAATAGCTTGACTCCCTCTTCTTTGTGGCAGCCCCTGAGATATTGGAAGACTGCTATCATGTCTCCCCTAGTCCTTCTTTTCATCAAACTATACGTACCCAGTTCCAGCAACTGTTCTTTAGATGTAACTTAGTATTGTAATCCTAAAAGGACCAGTGGCTAAGACTCTGAGCTTGTCTATCAGAAAGGTCAGCAGTTCAGTGGTTTGAATCCCTAGCGCCGCAATAACAGAGTGGCCCTTGCTATTGCTATTGGAAGAGTGTGCCACGAAGGGTGAGCGGACTCCCATTTTGTAGAACTCACAGTTCCTGTAGAAATGCTTCCTCTTCCAAGAGCAAGGTTGGCTGCATGGCACAGAAATGTGTCTCTCCCAATGATTGATGCATTGCTTTGCTGGCAACCCTCTTACAGATTTTCAGAATCTTTTTTTGCTCCAGATCAGCCAAGCTGACTGGGTGTTTGTTCTCTTGAAATCATTTAAGCAGGGCTTCAGGTACAGGAGTGAAGTTCAAGTAAGGGGTTTTGGGGCCTAATTCAATTGTCAGATTGAATTTGCAGCTCTCTCTCTCCCTCTCCTTCCCTCCCCCTTCTCTTTTCCTCCCTCCCTCTCCTCCTCCCTCCCTTTCTAAGTAAGTAAGTAAGTAAGTAAGTAAGTAAGTAAGTAAGTAAGTAAGTAAATAAGTAAGTAAGTCTGGCTACAAGATTTTGTGAAATGGACCTCATTTCAAAGAGGAGGAAAAGTTTCCTTTTAGCAAGATTTGAAGAAGGCCCTACTCTTGAGTGGGTGTTCCTTGAGGGTCTCTCTTCCAGGAAGAAACTCCACTTCCCTTCTGAGTCTCATGAGGGCTAGCCAGGCTCTGCCCCCCCCCATGCCCCCCTGGCTGAGACCAGAATCTGCCCAGGAGTTCTATTCATACTTGGAGCCGATCTCTGCTTTTCTTGTTCCCCATTCATGCATGACGTTAAGCCGTAAAGCGGTTTGTTTGCGGCAGGCCACCTCTGGTAAAGCATGATTAATTTTTTCTGGGATTGGGGGGGGGGGCATCCCGAATATGCCAAAAACCCAATTCCAGCGACTGTTTCCTTAGCCCTCGGTGAGATCCGGTGTCTGCCGACCTTTGAAGCAGGTTGTCGGCTGTCCCCTGTTTTCATTCATGTAAAAAAAAAAAGAAAAAAATGGCCCACATGTCAGCTACTCCTACGAACCTTTCTCGTCTCCCACCCACCTCACTCCCCGTGTAGAGGGGGTCAGAACTATGCAGATCCCCTCAATCATAATCAAGCTGGAATTTCGGTGCGAGGAGCTTTCTTTTTTTAATTGGAGATTTCTAGCTCCCATGACAACATCCATTGTTGATAAAACAACATCCTCGCCGAAATTATGGTATAATTATAGGGCAAAGCATGTAACGTATTTTTAGTCTCCCTTGGCATGGTGCAGGAGCTGAAACTGAGCATGATCAGTATCAGAGCACCAAGGGGATATTTATGGGCTGGATAATGTTTGGCGAAGGAAAACCTGCACGCAAGGCAAAGTCTTCTACAAATCTTCGTCCAAGGATACATTTAAAAAAGAAGAGAGCCGTGTTATTAGTAACTTCAGTATTTGCTTAATAAGTTAGAAGATGGTTAAAGCCAGCTTATTTTTTCTTCCTCCCAGTTTCCTTTTCTTATCTTGTTCGGTTCGGGCTTTGTTCTCAACCGCTTCCAAACAAAATGTTGCTCCTCCACCAAAAGTGATTCCTAAATGTATTCCACATGCTTTCCCGAAGCGTTGGTTTTGAAAATAAAAATAAATTGACTTGCAAGTGGGGATGCGTTACGAGCGATGTCAAAGGACTTGGAAATACATTTGTTGATTGACTCAAGCCTAACCAAATATTTGAAATCGGTGAGATTGGATGAAGATGATGCAGAAATCCAATTAATGTTATGAAAAAAACTCAAGTTTCTGTTGAAACAGAACTTAAAAGGAAAGCAGTTCTGTTTTCCCAGAAGTGATGTGTATAATATTTCTGGCGCGGGAAGAAAGCACTGAAGTCTTGCTGTTTCGCCAGGACTCGGTACCAGCTTCCTCCATGCTGTTTTATTTGAACAGTGTTGACATTTTAACAAACTCCGAAGCGTCCTGCTCTCGTGTTCCTCAGAAGTTTTCAGTAATCCTTTTACAGTGCAGTATCTGTTTGAACGCGAGACATCATGTTCCAGCGCGTTGCATTTAATGGCCAGTTGCATTCTTGGGTTTCGCGACCTCTCAATCCTCATTTTTCAATTTCTGGAGGAGAGTCAACTATTTTCCGAAAACTTTGCAGCTTCTGTACTTCGTGCAAACGGTTAAAGTTAAAGCCACTCTTGCAGCTCGTAGAAACAGAATAAAGAATTCAGTGTCTCAGTTGCTTTTTTGAGCAAATAAACGTCGTTTGATCGGGGAGTTCCTCTGCCTGGTAAAGCTCGGCATCGTGAATCAAGGGAAATGAGCTTTAAAATAACTTTTGAAACAGTTCTTGTGTTGGAACTCGTGCCAAGTATTTTTTTCTGAACCAAATGACAGGAAAAATATGTGGAAACGCAAGAAAGATACAAACAAGATACTTTTTCTGCTTCATCTCAAGAGGTTTCGTTTCTGCCCTTCGGTTAAAGCGGTCGTGCTGAAGTTCCTTTTAAGAAAATCCTCACGAGCGTTATCTCTGCTTCCCTAAAGGAACTTGGTACTAGGGGAATGATGGGAATAGTAGTCCAAGATAGGTGGAGGCGGTCTTAGATAAAAGGCAGAGCAAGCCAAATTCACCACCACTACAACCACCATCACTATAGCCATTGTATTCATTGTCAATTTGGGCCCACAATACTTGTTGATGTCGTAGATCCATCTTGTTTTAGATCTGTTTCATGGGTGCTTTTGATCAAATGGGATCCATTCTGTAACTACCTTGGTCCACCTACCATTAGTTCTTCTTGTTATGCATCCAGCCCATTTCCATTTCCCTTCTTTTACTCTCTTGATAATATCGTATATTTTTCATTTGTTCTCTAATCCATGTGCAGCTCTTTCTATCTTGTCTTGTAATGCCAAGAATGTATCTTCCCATGGCTCTTTGTGCCACTCGTAGGTTCTGTATCGGTTGTGAGGTTAGTGTCCAAGTTTCACTGGCGTACGTTAGAGCAGAAATGAAAGCAAAATTACCTTCATGTAAAGTGTAGTTTTGAGAGTCCAAAATTACACTTATATAGAACGTAGTGGCAGCTTGATTAAGAATTGGGGGATCTACTTTTTATAGAACTTGATTTTGGAGAAGGGGAGCTTAGTTGGTACAGCTTGTTCTAATCGTCATATCTTGGGAAATGTCTGCTGTTTTGCTTTTTTCGTACAGCTTTCGGCTCTGCCTTTAAAAAAAAAAAAGAGTTTCCAGTACCGGAGGTCAAACAACATTTTATTATAAAGTTATAAAGACTTTCCCTCTCTGGGAAAATGTATACATTTTATTGCAAATCTTGCAAATGTTAAAACTTGCATGAAAAGTTGGGGGTTGGACATTTTAAAAAAATGCAGTGAGAAGGTAATTTGGGAAGCAGAAGAGCACGGAGAGAAGAATTCCATTATCCATGCAGAAAAATAGGCATGTTACTTCATTTCCTCCTGTTAAAACTCTTAAATATTCAATATTTGAGGATTATTCTCCTTTCTTGAGGAAAAGAAACTTCAACAGATTAGTTCTGTTATTCTCCATCAGCCAAAACATTATGCAGATTTCATCCTGAAATCCTTCATCCTCTGCTAGGAAGGAGCAGAAACTGAAAAAAAGGAGGAAAACAAAGATAAAGGTGCATTCTTAGGGTTAGTGGGTGTTGGCATGCAATAGTTAGATTTACTCAATTCTTAATTCAGTTAAAATTTCCCCTTAAAAATATATCTCAGCCAGGGAGAGAACAATCCTCCTCTTTAGCCTTAAAATGAGAAAACAAGAAAACCCTAGAACAACTAGACAAAAGAACATTTTTTTCCCTGAACGCTATCACTCTGCTAAACAAATAATTCCCTCAACACTGTCAAACCATTCACTAAGTCTGCATTACTATTACTATTAATCTTCTCATTGTTCCTATCACCCGTCTCCTCCCATTTATGACTGCAGGACTGTAAGTTTGTTGCTTGTATCCTTACGATTTATATTGATTGCTTCCTAGCATGATTTGATTGTTTACTTGTACCCTATGACTATCATTAAGTGTTGTACCTTATGATTCGTGACGAATGTATCTTTCCTTTTATGTACACTGAGAGCATCTG
Organism: Thamnophis sirtalis; assembly: GCF_051295495.1. Taxonomy (NCBI): domain Eukaryota; kingdom Metazoa; phylum Chordata; class Lepidosauria; order Squamata; family Natricidae; genus Thamnophis; species Thamnophis sirtalis. The sequence continues at coordinate 12,249,510 of NW_028261392.1, forward strand.
CACCAAAGACAGATTCCTTGTGTTTCCAATCACACTTGGCCAATAAAGAATTCTATTCTATTCTATTCTATTCTATTCTATTCTATTCTATTCTATTCTATTCTACTCTACTCTACTCTACTCTACTCTACTCTACTCTACTCTACTCTACTCTTACTCTTACTCTTACTCTTATTCTATTCTATTCTTACTCTACTCTATTCTTATTCTTATTCTCACCCTATTCTTATTCTTACTCTACTCTACTCTACTCTTGTTCTATTCTATTTTATTCTTATTTTATTCTATTTTATTCTTATTCTATTCTTACTCTACTCTATTCCTATTCTTACTCTACTTTATTCTACCTTATTCTTATTCTTATTCTTATTCTTATTCTTATTCTTATTCTTATTCTTATTCTTATTCTTATTCTTATTCTTATTCTTATTCTTATTCTTCTCCTCATTCTTCTCTTCTCTACTCTGCTCTACTCTACTCTACTCTATATTAAAGAAGATTTCTTTCCAACTCTCCATGGAAAAGCTGCATTTTACTATCCCAGGTTTTAGGAAACCTTTCTCCTAGAAAGGTAGGCACTGTACAGTAAATCCTCCTGACTTGAAGGTGAAGGGTAGTGTGGGTTTTTGGCACGCATCCGCAACTGAATTAACAAATCCATTCAAATGGGCAGATTTTTGTGCGGTCGGCCGACAACTCCCTTTCATGGAACAATGTAAGTTCCTTTTAGATGCAGAGCTACACAGGTGGCCAGCCGTGTTTCGAGCGGATGTGGTCGCTCTCCAAGATCCTGGTGGCTTCTTCTTTTTTTGCTGTTTGGCTGATCCTATCACACCTTCTTCCAAAGCTTCAGGAAGCCAGGATGAATTGTGACCCTAGAGACGGGGTCTGAGTCAGCCATATCCCTGCCAGACCTTTTTCAACAAGGGTTGCACAAACTGCTTCTAGAAAATTAGTTAGAAATTTCCTAACAGTGAGAAAACTTAAACCAGTGGAACTGCCTGCCTTCAGAAGTTGTGGGTGCCTGAGTCTTTTAAGAATAGCAATAGCAGTTAGACTTATATACCGCTTCATAGGGCTTTCAGCCCTCTCTAAGCGGTTTACAGAGTCAGCATATTGCCCCCAACAACAATCCGGGTCCTCATTTTACCCACCTCAGAAGGATGGAAGGCTGAGTCAACCCTGAGCCGGTGAGATTTGAACAGCCGAAGTGCAGAACTGCAGTCAGCTGAAGTAGCCTGCAATGCTGCATTTAACCACTGTGCCACCTTGGCTCTAAGAAGAGACTGGACAGTCACTTGTCTGAAATGGCATAGGGCAGGGATGGCCAACTTTTTTCCCTTGGGTGCCTAAAGTGTGTGTGCATGCCAACACCCACAATTCAATGACCCTGCACAGGTCCTGCCCCCCCCCCATGCATGGGTGTGCCACCCCCCACGCATGTGCGTGCAACTCCTGTTTTTGGTGCTAGCAGGCCTCCCTGAAGCCTCCTGCGCAGCCTCCTCCATTTTGGTGCTAGCAGGCCTCCTTGAAACTTCCTGGAACCAAAAATTATTCCCATGCATGTGAGCGGGACCCCCACCCCTGTGCATGCATGGGCGTCTCCCAGCAGAGACCCAAAAATCAGCTGGCCAGTGGGAGGCACATGCACATGTGCAGTGGAACTAACCTGGGCAACGGCTTGCGTGTCCGCAGAGATGGCTCTGCCTGCCACCGGTGGGCCTAGGGTCTCCTGGTCGAGCAGGGGGTTGGACGAGAAGACCTCCAAGGTCCCTTCCAACTCTGTTAGTCTCTCTCTTCTATGTTCTCCAGGATTGTTCTCTATCCAGTTGGCTTATGGGGATGTAGAAAGAGAATGGGGTTAACTACTGAGAAAATGCCAGGTTGCGCCTGGTTATAACATCACTGCCTTTATCCATTTTCATTCCCTGAAGCATCCATGGAGATGGTCAATCATCCAGGTCATGGTTGTCCCAAAGGTGCTTTTCCAAAAAGCAACTGGACTTTCTTTGGGGTTTCCTGCCCCCCCTGAAACATTTTGCTTTTTATCCAAGATGCTTTTCCAATTCAGAACAGAAAAAGCTTCTTCGATTAGGAGCGAAACGTTTTCAGAGGGAAAAAACAAACAAACCATGAAAGTCCAGATGCCTTTTGGAAAAGCACCTTTGGGACATTCCTTGAAGCCCCTTTCTTCTCCACCTCTTTCTCCTTTTGTAAATGCTGTAAGGCACTTACAACTCACTAGGTTGCTTGTTCCTGCTGTAAAATTAACCTTGCGGAGAAATCCTGCCTGTATACGAAAAGCTTATTTTTCTGTTTGTGCTACATAATGCGGATGGATGACGTGGGGGTGTTACAAAAGGTTTTGTGTACACTGAACTCTGTGGTGGGGGCATTAATCCTGCACCGTGACCCGTCAAAAGCGTGAACGTCATAAGCGTGCCGACAACACCACGGCGCTAAAACCGCGATTTCAAAAGCGCGCCGACAACAGCGCGCCGACAACAGCGCGCCGACAGAAGCGCGATTTCATTTAAGGTAAGATTTACAGTTAGGTTTAGGGTTAGGTTTAGGGTTAGGGTTAGGTTTAGGGTTAGGTTTAGGGTTAGGTTTAGGGTTAGGTTTAGGGTTAGGTTTAGGGTTTGGTTTAGGGTTTGGTTTAGGGTTAGGTTTAGGGTTAGGTTTAGGGTTAGGTTTAGGGTTTGGTTTAGGGTTTGGTTGAGGGTTAGGTTGAGGGTTAGGTTGAGGGTTAGGTTTAGGGTTAGGTTTAGGGTTAGGTTTAGGGTTAGGTTGAGGGTTTGGTTGAGGGTTAGGTTGAGGGTTAGGTTGAGGGTTAGGTTGAGGGTTACGTTACAGCGCGCTTTTGTCGGTGCGCTTTAGGGCTAATTAGTCACTCATTCGTCGCGCGGTTTTGTCACCGCGCTTTAGACACCGCGGTTTAGTCAGGTGCGCTTTTGTTGTGCGCGCATTTGTGGTGGAACCACCCTGCACTGAGTGTGCAGTTTTAACCTGGGGATGGTAGATTTTTCAATCAGAATAGAACTGGAAGGGACCTTGGAGGTCTTCTAATCCAACCTTCTGCTGAAGCAGGAGACCCTGTACCAGTAGTGGGATTCAAATAATTTAACAACCGGTTCTCTGCCCTAATGACCATCTGGGTAGGTGGGGCTCGGTGGTCATGTGACTGGGTGGGCTTGGCCAACTCAAGGTCACTCAAGGTTGATGGGCGCTTTGCCTTAGCTGTTACAATGGTAATAAGGGTTAACCGGAGAGGCAGTTTCTGTAAGCAGGGCAATAAAGATCAGGCTAGAAACAACACCAGAATGTTTACTTCCTGCCTTCCTTACAGGATTAGCCCTGTAAAGTGGGAAAAAAAACAAAAGGAGATTTCTTCCACCAATCGGTTCTCTGAACTACTTAGAAAGTTACCAACCGGTTCTCCCGAATAGGTGCAAACTGACTGAATCCCACCACTGCCCCTGTATCATTTCAGACAAACGGCTGTCCAGTCTCTTCTTAAAAAGTCTCCAGTGATGGAGCACCCACAACTACTGAAGGCAACTTCTGCTCCACTGGTTAATTGTTCTCACTTGTTAGGAAGTTTCTCCTTAGTGCCAGGTTGCTCCTCTCCTTGATTAGTTTCCATCCCTTGTTTCTTTCTTTGCCTTCTGGTGCTTTGGGAAATAGGTTGACTCCCTCGTCTTTATAGGAGCCTCTCAAATACTGAAATGCTTGTAAGTTGTGAGATGACCAGCAATCCTGTGCCTGGACAGTGAGCGTTATGCTAGGTCCTAATTTAGCCTTTTTCTCTCTCTCTCTTTTTCTCAAAGTTCTTCGGTTACAAGGAAATTGCTCTTTCAAACTTCCTACGTGCTGGTGTAGCTTAGAAAGATTTACCTCCTGATGCATTTTTTTCCTCCTGAGAACTAAGTCCAAGTTCAGAGCCCTCTAACAGCTCCAGTTGACAGTTGCAACTGATAAAAGAGCTTTTGGGTGTGTTCAGGTTTTATGATAATGCACTTCGTAAACTGTGGAAATGACCTGTGAGCACAGATTTACGTGAATGAAGTTTGGCCACATAAATAACATTTTTTTTGAGTCCCACAGAACAGCGCCCTTCGTTCTCCACAGCAGATATTTCACTCCCTGCCTCTGGTTTCTATGAACACCCTCCCATCATTTCAACAAACATAGTTATGAATTTTATAGGTATGTTTAAAAATATCCCACTTAGGCTGCTAAATTAAATACCCATACATTTAGCTATCTGTGACAGTATGTTCCAAACGGACTGTGTAAAGCCATGCAATTAAATCTATATTGGGCAGTTACATAAATCTGTGGTCAAAATTTCCAAGGTGTTAAGTATCTCATGCGCCAATTGAAGCCACAGATAATTTCAGGTGTTCATCATCTTGGGCCCGGTTGGGCTGGAGAAACGTGCTAGCAGCCTGATACAACTGTGGCCTAATTTTTGCAAATGAGCCTAACGCTTGATAAATTAGCCTTGTCAACGGTTTCCAGAAACGCTGGCATTGAATGCAAACGATCTCATGCAGCTGGCTTCAAATGCAAACGATCTCGTGTGTGGGGAGAAAATAATAATAATAATTTGAAAAGCATAGTTGTTCACTCCTATCTTTGAGGAATAAGGAGAAATTGTGTTGGTTTTTGTTTTGTTTTTTTTACTCTGGGGGTTGGGATTGCAATGTGCCCTCACGTACACTTGGCTTGGTTTGATGGGAAATGACTATGAATCATGGCAGAATCATGGCATGACTGCATGAATCCAGTTGCCTTTTGAAAAAGTCCCTTTGGGACAACCATGACTTGGATGACTAAGAATCTCCCAAGACCAGGGGTGTCAAACACAAGGCCCATGGCCAGATCCAGCTCAAGGGATGTTTAGATCTGGCCCATGGTGCCTCTGTGTAGTGAAAATGGAGCCCCAGAGGGCTGCATGCAGCCCTCCTGAGCTCCATTTTTTCTGATAGAGGGTTACAGGCAGTGCTGGATTTAGATGAAAAGAGGCCCTAGGCTATTCCACTTATGAGGCCCTTTCACCTCCCATTTTTAAGTTTGTAAATTACATGAGAGACAATAAAATACATCATTACTGTGATATATATCAATATATATCAATATATATAGCTGGCCTCCCGACGGAGGGCGGCTCTGCTCTGCGGCAAAGGCAGCGAGGCCAGCCGCCTCCCCTGCTGCGCTCAGCTGCCCAGCTCGGCCCCCACACCCTCACCTGCCTGGCCGCTGGTGGGCTCCGCGTCGACGGGGCGGCTACTGGGAGTGGCCGCGCCTCTCGCCCGACCGCTGGTGGCGGGAACGTGGGCGGGCTCCCCAACTGCCGCGGCGCTGGAATGATCTTAATGAATACATTTGTATGTTTGTTTATTAGTCATATGCGTAGAATTTCTCCTTATTTTCGGTTCAGTGTTTTAGTGTTCACTGTTTTTAGAATAGTGTAATTTTAATTTTGCTAACAATTTGAATGTAGGCCCCTCTTGATCTTGAGCCCTAGGCTGAAGCCTAGTTAGCCTATAGGAAAATCCGGCCCTGGTTGCAGGAGTCACAGTCACAGCCAAAGAAGGAACTTGCAAGAGCCATGCACGGCCCTCCCAAGCTCTGTTTTTGCTGTTGGAGGTTGCAGGAGGCTGTCACAGCTGAAAATGGAGGTCAGGATCCTGTTTTCCCTGGCAGAGTGCTCGGGCCATAACAGGCACCCCTGACATGAGTGATGCAGTGGTGGGTTCCTACCAGTTTGGACCGGCTCAGGCGAACCAGTAGTGGTTTGGTGGCCTGGGTCGCTGGAACCGGCAGTGACCCAGGGCTACCACACCCCTGAACCGGTTCTCCAGGCGGCACTGTAGGCGCTATCATCTTGTTTTTCAGTTCAGTGCGTCCGCAGAACAATTTTAATTTAATTGCACTGTGCATGTGCGCACGCACACGAGCAAACCGGCAGTATTGCCTGCCAGAACTCACGCCTGGAGTGATGTCAAGCTGGCCATGCCCCCCTGCCCGCCCCCGAAGTCAAACACAACCCTGATGCGGCCCTCAATGAAATCAAGTTTGACACCCCTGCCCTAGACAATCATGGCAGAAGGACCTGTCTTTTATCCTGGGCTTTCGAGGAGGCATGGCAGTGTTCCGTGCTGGTTTCCTCCAGATATTGAACAGGTTGAGGTTTCACGAAGATCCTGAAAATGGAATGTGATAGATAGGGTTCCATCACAAAGTCGCGGAGGACAAAATCGCGCTCGACGAAAGCGCGCATTTGATGTCATCACAGCGCGACGAAAACATCACGCTGTGATCGAAAAATGTAAAAATAAAGCTAAAACCTTACCCTAACCCCCCCAAACCTAACCCTAAACCTAACTCTAAACCTAACCCTTATCCTAACCCTAAATCTAACCCTAAACCTAACCCTAACCCTAACCCTAAACCTAACCCTAACCCTAACCCTAACCCTAACCTTAACCCTAACCTAACGCTAACGCTCTAAACCTAACCCTAACCCTAACCCTAACCCTTAACCTAACCCTAACCCTAACCCTAACCCTAACCCTTACCTTTATGTGAATCGGCTTGCTTTAATTTTAATTTTATTTCAATTTTTAATTTTTTTCGTCGCGCTGTGATGATATCACATGCGCGCTTTTGTCGAGCGAGATTTTGTCCTCCGCGCTTTTGACGGGTCACTGATACATAGACCCTCATCTGACACTCCTGATCACTGGTTCCATCATGGTCCCTTTGCTTCTTTGATCAGATGCCAAGAGGGGTGCAGTTGGCAGAATATGACAGACCCAGAAGCCCCCATCCTGATCCCATTGTTGATAAGAACCAGGGAGACAAACTGACATTATAAACTGGTTAAAGCCCTGTTGCTTTGTATGGACTTGACGTTTCCTCTGTTTTAACTTGTTTTTTAACTTGGGGACTTAGTCACAACCAGTTTTAGTGAGGTTGTGACCTGGTCTGTTTACATTCTCTTCTTTGCTGGATGTCTTTTCTTGTTAATATTAGATGAGATTCTGTGTCTGTTCACCCTTTGAGTCCTGCCTCCTTAGATCTTTTTGATCTGAGTTGAATTTTCCACGTTTGAGTGATGTTTGCACCATTGAAGAAAATCTGGATGGAAAGGGTAGAATATCCTTTGTGTCTCCATGTAACGATCAACATGAAGAGTAAAGCTTTGGTTGGTAGGCATCTTCTGAAATGGCTGCTACTGCATGTGTTGTACTAAAGGGAAACTGGAGCCTGCATTTGCTAGGAGAACATACAGTGAGTCCATAAGTGTGATTTCTTTCTGCTGTACCCATTAATCCATGTTTTATTGATTTTCTGATAAAAAACCTATTGTGTTTGGCCATTGGTTGGAAACAAATATCTATAGGATTTGTTGATGACTCTAAAAGCTACCCAATAAAAGAATGATGCCCCAAGGGTACCCCAACTGGCCAGTTGTGTTCTCACAATAAGTAGTGTGTAAAGAGGAGAACCTAAGGATCCATCTCAGTATTTCCGGCCTTCTAAAAGATGTTTGCTGGTGTCTGCATTTGTTCATGAATCTGATAACCTGAACTTTGTGACCATAGTACACACAGTAACTGGAGTTCTGAAGGTGAGCAGAAATGCTGAAGAAGGTTCTTCCTTAAGAACCTTAAATGGTCTAGATCAGTGGTCCCCAACCTTTTTATCGCCACGGACCAGTCAGCCTTTGATAATTTTACCGTGGCCCGCTCTCTTCCCTGGAGCCTTTGCGCACGGCCCAGGAGCTTTTGCGCACGGCCCAAGAGCCTTTGCGCTGCAGCGATCATGGCCCCCGGCTGCTGCAGCGATCATGGCCCCTGGCCGCTGCGCGGCCCGGTGCCAGGTACTCCACGGCCCGGCACCGGTCCGCGGACCGGGGGTTGGGGACCACTGGTCTAGATCTCCAGGTCTCCTTTATTTTGGTTTCTCATACTGAATGTCAGAGATTTCTGGTTGTGTAGGAAGATCATGTGGGGTAGCTCCTCTTTGCCATTAATATGGCAGTCTGGAAGTTGGTGGATTCCTTCTCAAACAGTGTAGGTAAAAACTCTGCTATTGTAACTTCTGTTCTGGGGAAACACCACCAGAAGGGGTTTTGGGCAGCCCTACATCATGATACATACAATGAGACAGGTATATAGAATGTGCTCAACCACAATGCAGTTTGGCTTAACACAATATGGGTCCAAAGTTTGTAAAGCTTGGTTATTGGCTTCATGTGTTATGTGAACCTAATTGGTTGTGACTTAGTTCACCAACTGTAACTTTGTGTAGTAGGTCAACTGAGATTTACACAGTCCCTGTTGGGTGTTGTATTTTTGAATGCTGTGCCATATAAGATCTTTCTTGCAGCCAGAAGAAAAGGATATAAGGGAGTAATAGCATAGTATTGTGTTGGAAGCACCAAGGTGCTTCCAGGTTGACCAGATTAGCCAGTAATATCACCATTGCCCTGGGGATGCTCAGTTGGGGGCTCTTTTCACGCCCCCAGCAGGAGCTGGAGTGAAGGACAAGAGCTCAATTCTGCCCCACAGTAGCTCCTGGGCCTCGAACGTGGGCTTGCTAACTGACATTCCAACCATGCCCAGTAGAGAACTCCTTTCTTGTCCCTACTAGGAGCTGGAGCAAAGGAAGGGAGCTCAAACCTTGGGACTCGAACGCGGGCTTGCTAACTGACATTCCAACCGTGCCCAGTTGGGAGTTCCTTTCTTGTCTCTACTAGGAGCTGGAGCAAAGGAAGGGAGCTCAAACCTTGGGTCTCGAACGCGGGCTTGCTAACTGACATTCCAACCGTGCCCAGTTGGGAGCTCCTTTCTTGTCCCTACTAGGAGCTGGAGCAAAGGAAGGGAGCTCAAACCTTGGGTCTCAAACGCGGGCTTGCTAACTGACATTCCAACCGTGCCCAGTTGGGAGCTCCTTTCTTGTCCCTACTAGGAGCTGGAGCAAAGGAAGGGAGCTCAAACCTTGGGACTCGAACGCGGGCTTGCTAACTGACATTCCAACCGTGCCCAGTTGGGAGTTCCTTTCTTGTCTCTACTAGGAGCTGGAGCAAAGGAAGGGAGCTCAAACCTTGGGTCTCGAACGCGGGCTTGCTAACTGACATTCCAACCGTGCCCAGTTGGGAGCTCCTTTCTTGTCCCTACTAGGAGCTGGAGCAAAGGAAGGGAGCTCAAACCTTGGGACTCGAACACGGGCTTGCTAACGGACATTCCAACCATGCCCAGTTGGGAGTTCCTTTCTTGTCCCCATTAGGAGCTGGAGCAAAGGAAGGGAGCTCAAACCTCGGGTTTTGAATGTGGGCTTGCTAACCTCCAACTCAGCGTCCTAACCATGCGAGCCACCGTGCTTCTGGGGAGCCAGGATTAATCCAAAGAAATTCTCCTATGAAAGTGTGAATTGTTTTTTGTTTTTTTTTTAATATTGCCTGTCGAACCAAGGAATATTGACTGACTTTTCTGCCTTTTTGGATGTTTTCAGGAGAGAAGCCATACAAATGCACTTGGGAAGGATGTGACTGGAGATTTGCTCGCTCGGACGAGTTGACCCGCCACTACCGGAAGCACACGGGCGCCAAGCCCTTCCAGTGCGCCGTCTGCAGCCGCAGCTTCTCGCGCTCCGATCACCTGGCCCTGCACATGAAGCGCCACCAGAACTGAGCTGCGTCTTCACAAGGCAGGGGGCACCTATGCAACGTGTGGGCGACCCAAGTACCCTCCCCCTTCCATTAGAAATAGCTAAGGGTTTGCCTGCGTACGAACTCTTCCTTTTTAGAAGCAGAAAAATAATAATAATAATAATAATAATGAGGCTAGAAGAAACTGGAAATGTATATTTTGTATATTTATGAGGAAACAGGGAAGACACGGTCCAGAGAGACATGGATTGTTTGACTGCTTTAATGCCCTGTGACTCTACTCTTTGTATCTTGGACTTAAGTCCTACAGGTTTCATCTCAGGGCTGCCTGTCATGACGTTGTTGTTGGGTTTATTTTTGCAGATGGGGGGGCGGGGGGTGTCGGGTGGGTGGTTGAGCGATTCCGGGTAAGCCAAAATGGGCTCTCCAATTTGATCACGTGGCCCTCGGTCGCTCCATGGCGGAGCAGCATCATGGGTCTCCAAGTCACAGTTCTCAGCCAACGGCTGTGCAGGTCCGTTCATCGGTTTCAATCATAAGCGTTGCCAGAATTTAAAATGGAATAAAAAAAGAATAAGCTGCGATGCTTCACTGCTTCTTTCTCTCTCCTTGTCCCTCTTGCTCTGGGAGAGTAGAAAGAAAGAGAAAAGAAGGCCATTTGACCCCACAGCCGCGGTTTGCTGTGGCCACAGAAACCAGGACTGTCAACACTTTCAGTGGTTAGCTTTCAGATCCTGGTTTTTTTCAGCCACAAAAAGTGCTACCTTCTGGTTCAAGGACTCTCATTCCTGTTCTGGTGCTCATCTGCACAAAAGGAGGGGAGTAGGAAGAGGAGATTTGTCTCACTGGGTCTCCACCTTCTGATCCTGGAAACCATGGATGCATGGCCCTCTGACCAACTGGCTCTATTTTGTCCACGAACCCCAAAAGACAACGGAAGATTCATCCTTTTGACATTCTGATTCTCTGGGGATTTTGTGCACTCGCTTTGCACAAATTGTAATTATAATCCTTGGCAGTGAATGGATGTAAGGCAGATAAAAATATATTGCATAAATATGCTTCACTCATGTTTCCAAAAATACATGAGAAGCGGGTCCCTAAATCCCAAGTATTATATTTGAAAATCTGCATTATCTGTAATTTTAGAAGCCTGACCAAAACACTTTTAATCAGACAGTGTTTTTTTAAAAAAAAATAATTTAATATGAACTGACAGCCAAATGAATCCAGAAGAACAACCCCAAGCAATTTATTTTCTGTCAAAACTGTACTGGATGTTTTTTTGTTTTGTTTTTTTAAAAAAAATACTTGTTATATTTTATATTTTTTTCTGTGGAGATGAAATATATAGAGATGAAATTCATAAATAGCCATAGAACAAAAAATGTTCCATATGTTGCATGTCTACCGTGACAAAGATTTTGTAAATATGCAAATCAGCTCTTAATGTGTTTTTTTTAATTTTAAATCGCAAAAGGCATTTTCTACAAATCGGTTAGGATAAGTGCCAAGCATCTGCACTAGGAACAGTTCGGTCTGGCACGTCTAATATTCAGCGTATGCATTCATAAGGATCCACCGAGTGTTTAAAGTTTAGAATCCATATTCCCCCCCCCCCCCGTGGTGTAAGGGGACAACCGTTTTCCACAACGCCAGCTATTCAGCAACTGTCAGAAGCTTTAAATAATGAGAGGCTCTAAGACTAATGTTAAACCTTTTACTATAAGCTAAACTTAGTCCTGCTTTAAAAAGAAGGATTTAGAACATGATTTTAGAATATCAGAACGCTAATCTGGTGAAACATTAATGTAATATCTTGTGAATTTTGCTCACCCCGATTCAGTGTGTGCCAGAGACCTTTGAAAGTACTTTGAATTGCACCGAGGTTGGGAAAAATAAAAAAGAAAGCTAATCAGCCTGAACGGGGCCTGAAAATAGGGATGAGACTTTGCTGCGTCTTGTTAACAAAAAGGAAGTATAGTCCCAAATTTTGTCCAGTCAGACAAACGTTGAAATTGTCTGGGCGTTCATCTCTGTAAGGTACAAAGCTGGATCTGGGAGACTCGGCTTTCCACAACATAAAAAGTACTGTAATTTTAAGAGGAAGAAGTTGTAATTAAAATGAAAACATCACCGCTGTGCAAATGCGTTGTAATGCCAAAGGAAGAGCTGACATGGCAAAATGTCTTTTAGCTAAAAATGGGACAAGGGATCCCATTCCAAGGTGACCAGAGTTGGCCTGCAGAAATCCAGGTGACCACTAGGTGGTGGAGAACTCCGACTCATGGTTGCCCTCTAGAGCAGGAGTGCCGGATCCAGCCTGCAGGGGGCTTACCTCTGGCCTGTAGGGCCACCCTAGAAACAGCCTAAAGGGGGCTAGAAGGACCCCTAGAAGGACCGGCCCGCGGTGCCTCTGCCAGCAAAAATGGAACTCGGGAGGGCCACATCAGTGGTGGGTTTCAAAAATTGTTGGAACCTACTCTGTGGGTGTGGCCTCCTTTGTGGGAGTGGCTTGCCACCCATGTGACCTAATGGGAGTGGCTTGCTGCCCATGTGACCGAATAGGCAGAGGGTTGAAAGAGGCCATCATAGCTGAAAACAGAGCTCGGGAGCCCATTTCTGTTGGCAGAGCACTTGGGCCACCACAGGCACCCCCAACACGAGTGACATCGAGCTGGCCATCCCCACCCTGGCCACGCCAGATCCGACACCCCCCCCCCCCCCCGAGATCAGACACAACCCTGATGAATGAAAACAAATTTGACACCCCTGCTCTAGAAGTTGCCAGCTTTGTGCAGCTTATACCTGGGAGCTCTAGACAGCTCTACACAAATGTGAGCATGCATCGCTTGCTCACTTTGCTCTTGCGCATCTTGTTTACATGTATGCACTTCTTTCTGTGCACATGCAGGGCTCGCGCATTATGTCAGGGCAGGTGGGTGGAGCCTGCCACAGCCAGCGCTACTGGTTCACCCTAACTGGAGAGAACCAGCTGAATGCCACCTCTGGACAAACCACATTTAGTAGGAAAGAATGCCAGCGTTGGAACACATGGAATGGAAGTCCTGTACAGTTGGACTAATCTTTCAAGGGTAATGAAATTACCTGTTCTCTTGCTTCAAAACAAATCTATTGATTTCAATCCATAAGCGAAATGGTATCTTTCATGCTAATCTAAACACAGCGTTAGATTCACAGGCTATTGCTAACTTTTTCAGAGGTAGGAAAGGAAACTGCTGCCAGCTGACTTGGAGATTTAATCTCAAGTCCTTGTTCTTAGATGCGAGTTACCAATTAGGTGAGAGACTCCCATCAATGTATTTATTGAGAAATAAATCTGTTCATTTCTTCATGGAGCAAAGAAGGAGTCAACAGGTTTGGCTCATCCAGCACTTCCTGGTCCTTTGGACTTCAGAGGGGCAGAATCCAATATGTGCTTCCTGTCATACCCGCAGGGGTGGGCTGCTATGGGTTTGCCCAGATTCGGGAGAACCCGTAATTAATGTTATGGCCGATTCGGACAACCGCCAAATCCCATCCCTGGCTGGCCCCGCCCCTCCCAGGAGTCCCCACGCGGCCTGTTTTGGATACTAGGGCCTATGCGGAGGCTCAGGGAGAGGGAAAAACAGACCTCCAGGAAGTTCCAGAAGGCTGAAAATGGGCCCATTTCCGGCTTCCGGAGGTTCTCCAGAATCCGGGGGGAAGCAGTTTTTGCCTTCCCACAGGCTCGAGGAAAGCTTCTGGGGCCAGGGGAAGGCAAAAATGTCCTCATTCCCCCATGGTGCAGGAGGCTGTCTAGGCCATGCCCACCATGACTGCCCACCCAGCGACTGGGCAGAATACCCGTCGCTGAAATTTTTGAAGCCCACCCCTGCATACCTGTGATTACTCAGAACCTAAGTCCCATGGAGTTCCACAGGCTTATTTCCCATCAAATTTACTTTTATCCAAACCAATAAGAGCAAACAGAATTATTTGGTAGCCGGGATTTACAATTCAAATCTTAAATGGATACTTATTCGGCTTCCTTCTCCTGACTATGTTCATCTATTGCATAAGGTTTAGGATTTGTTCTGAATTGTGGTTTGTTGAACAAGCATTGAGCAAGCCTCAATCCATCCTGCAGTCCAGCAAAATAACACTGGACTTAATGGGACATGGCCTAGTTTCTTTTTCTTTGTTAAAATTCAGAAGTGAAACACCAAAAGAGTCCAGGAATAAGCTATCCTGACATAACAAGCTAGGATCTGTAAGCCAGCCACCAATCATGGCAAGCAGTATGTTCTTTTAATTAGTTTTTGGGTTTTGCTGTTATATTCAGCCGGCAACAACTGACATGATGATCTAGAACTGTGAGCTAACTAGCCTTCCCTCCGAGTAAAGTGTGTAGATAGGATAAGAAATCCCTCATAGCTGTATTTTTGTTGTCTTTTAAAAATTATATTTTTTACTGTTCAGTCCGGGTCAGTTATTTGGCCAACGAGTATTATCTGTGGAGACAGAGTAGCCTTCGAAGGAGTAAGGCTCTAAATATATATATATATATATGTGTTTTTAAAAAGCAGCAGAATGTGTCAAATTCTTTGTCTTGAAGACTCCCTCCCCAAAGATGTGGGGAACCTTAAGTTCAGTCCTATAAACTTTTTTTGAGGTTCGCCAGCTAGATAGGCCCATGCCAGTGGTGGTATTCAGTCGGTTTGGACCGGCTTGGACGCTATGCCATCCAATTTAGCCATGTTTTCTATGCTGTGCGCATGTGTGTAAGTAGCGTGCACTCACATTTTCAGTGTGTAACAAACCAGAGATAAAATTTATGGGAAACCCACTTCTGGCCCATGTACAGAACAGCGAGTTTTGAGAAAGGACAATCAGGAGGGCTGCTTTTTAAGTTTTGAGTTGCACATCTGGCAACATTGAAAATTTTGAGTAGATAATTGGGGTTCTTTTCTTTGGACAAAGTCCACAAGGTAGAGAGGGATGTTTTGCATTTTTTTTTTTACCCTGCCTCTGCTTCTGCCGAGGAAGCCCTGTGCTTCTCTTTTTTTAAAAAAAATAGCCCACCCAAATTTCATTCTAGAAGATGTTTTGAAGTCCAAAGTTATTTGACATGGAGTATTGTCCAAGCCTGTTGAGTCACATTGCTGCAACCTTCCTGATGAAGAGCCAAAAATCTTATATTTCATAGGAAAAAGTTAGCACTAACCTGCATGACTCTTACATCGTTTTCATAACCATTTGATATTTTGTTCAGATATCTTCAGAAAGAGTGAAAAATCCTCAAATTTTAAGCTTCACCCCGTGTTGGCCTAAATGTTTGGTTTGGATCCTAGTATAGGATGAAGAGTGGAAAGGGAGAAGGTCCGACTGCACAATATAGTTAAAGGATTTGGATCACAAATAAGCAATTCAGGTAGATCCTGAGAGGATCCTTGGGATCGAGGCTGCTTATGAACTAATTTTTCCCCTTCCTGATGTTTGATCAACAAGCTGTTCCAGATCGGAAGACAACAGAAGAACGCTCAGCCTGTGTTAGTGGAATATTCCCAACCATATTATAAAACAGAATGGCTGACCCAAAACCAAATAGATTAAATGAGTTGTGTGAACGTAACTCTTTGGTTCTGGCTTAATGGCTTCTATGAACAGAACAATAGTGAACATGGCTACAGGCTGCTAATTTGTTAACTCTGGGGTAACCCAATTATTCTATCTGTGGTGGCGCAGGCGATTACAATTCAGCATTGCAGGCTAATTCTGCCAACTGCCAGCTGTTTGATTCTCACCGGCTCATGGTTGACTCAGCCTTCCATCCTTCCAACATCGGTAAAACGAGGACCCAGTTTGTTGGGGGCAAGATGCTGACTTTGCAAACCGCTTAAGAGAGGGCTATAAAGCCCTGT
Source organism: Thamnophis sirtalis (assembly GCF_051295495.1). Taxonomy (NCBI): domain Eukaryota; kingdom Metazoa; phylum Chordata; class Lepidosauria; order Squamata; family Natricidae; genus Thamnophis; species Thamnophis sirtalis. Next base: position 12,265,098 of record NW_028261392.1, read on the forward strand.
GAAGCGGTATATAAGTCTAAGCGCTATTGCTTGCCTTGTCTACCTTGACTCAAGTCTTCTTGAGTTCAGTTGGACATTCTCACTTGAGTGATCTGGAATTGCAGCTATAATCTCATAGGATTGAAAGATTTTGAGAGCTGATCCACTCCTTGTTCCCAAGTTCAGTCTAAGGAATAGGATTCCTTCTTTTAGGCATAGCTATGGTGCAGGGGGTGAAGACACAGCAGGTTGTAACTTTTACAGCTCTCAAAAGTCATCACATGGGTGTAGATGGGACTTTTTGGATCACAGCTATTAAAACTGTAATATCATGCTGTCAAACCAAAGGGTTAAAAAAAAATTAAATAACTGACATGCCAAAAAAAAAGAAAAAAGCTCACAGCAAAACTTTGTTCAAAACTAGTGTTTGCATCTTTTTATTTATTTTTGTGGTATATGGTAGAAATTTTTTAGGAAACAAATTTTCCATAGACTTGATAAATTTAAAAAGAAAAGTTTGTTATAGGTTTTTTTAAGCGTTCCTCTGAATTGTAAATAGATGATGTACATATTTTTTTTTTGTAAGGCTTCAAATGTTTAATCCTGAAAAAAAAATACCCTTCAGAAACTCCAAGCATATTGGTTACTGTTTTGCTGCTTCCCTTCAGATCTCTCTTTTTCCTTCCCTCTCCTTATATTTTTTTTGTATGGTGACATATCCTATGCAAATGATCGAGCAAACAGCGATATTACTGTTGAAAGATATTGAAATGGTTTATATATAAAAAGACAAACAATTTTTGACAATAAAAAGTGCCTAAAAATTGTGGTGTGGAACTCTTTATACCCAATGTGAGAAAAATCTCTCTCTCTCTCTCTCTCTCTGTGTGTGTGTGTGTGTGAATACATGTTGTGTTTAAGGATTTTGAAAGACTCTGGTTCATCTGGTGAAAGCCATTCTTCTAAAGAAGAACATGATATGATAGCTTTATTGATTAGCCTATAGCAGAGGTGGGTTTCTGCCAGTTCGGCCTGGAGTGGGCAAACCAGTAGTGGCGGTGGTGGGAGGTTCCACCCACCCACCCCCTTCCGCGCAAGCAAGCGATCGAACCAGTAGTAAAAAAAATTGGAAACCCACCACTGGCCTATAAGCCATATCAAAGCACAAGGTTAACACACATATCACCAATAAAATCTTATACAAACAATTTAAAATAAGAGTAAGGTAAAATACAAACCATCGCCCCAGCTCAGCTCCACCGCGCATGTGTGTGCGCCTCCTGCCAGCCAGCTGATTTTTGGGTCTCTGCCCTGCATGTGAAAGATGTACAAGCATATGTGTGTGTGTGTGGGGGGGGGCAGCTGGGATCACATGTGCATGTATGGGAGGGGTGGGGGGAGCATGGGGATGTATTGTGGGTGTTGGCAAGGGCGTATGCATTGTCACAGGTGTGCACACAATTTCATCATGTGAGGAGAAAAAGGTTATACATCATTGCACTATACTATAACACTCTAACTCTACGCATGGTAGAACTTACCTCCAAAGGAAGAGAATGAGATTGCTTGATAGGACAGGCAATCCTTGAGGCATATGGTCCAGACCAGTGGTGGGATTTAAATAATTTAACAACCGGTTCTCTGCCCTAATGAGCAGCTGGTTAGGCGGGGCTCAGTGGTCATGTGACTGGGTGAGCGTGGCCAACTCAACATCACTCACGTTGATGGGCGCTTCACCTTAGCTGTTACAATGTAATAAGTGTTAACTGGAGAGGCAGTTTCTGTAAGCAGGGCAATAAAGATCAAGCTAGAAACAACACCAGCATGTTTACTTCCTGCCTTCCTTATAGGATTAGTCCTGTAAAGTGGAAAAAAAACAAAAGGAGATTTCTTCTAACAACCGGTTCTCCGAACTGCTTAGAAATTTAAAAAGTTCTCCCGAGTAGGTGTGAACTGGCTGAATCCCACCACTGGTCCAGACATTGACTTCTGATATGGTCCTGTAGCCTTTTCTGGCAACAAAACTGAAGTGTTTGGCTTCTGCCTTCTGCTGAGGTATTGGTGGTGGCCCAATGGTTAAAATGTGATATTGCAGGCTGCCAACAGCTTGGAGTTCGATCCTGACTGGCTCAAGATGTACTTTCATCCTTCTGAGACTGATAAAACGAGGACCCAGATTGTTGGGGGCAATGTGCTGACTCTATAAACCACTTAGAGAAGACTGTAAAGCACTACAAAGTGGTATATAAGTCTAAGTGCTATTGCTGCTCCTATTGCTATTTCCCACTGGGTCGCATGTGACCTGGGTACCTGAGAGACCGCCTCCTGCCGATTACCTCCCATAGACCGATTAGATCTCACACGTTAGGTCTCCTCCGGATTCCATCTGCCAGCCAATGTCGGCTGGCGAGTCCCCGGGGGACAGCCTTCTCTGTTGCAGCTCCAGCCCTTTGGAACGACCTCCCCGTGGAGATCCGGACCCTTACTACCCTCCCGGCCTTCCTCAAAGCCACCAAGTCCTGGCTGCTCCAGCAGGCCGGGGGGCTTGTGAAATATCCAACCCCACGGTAATTGTGGATGTTGCGTATTTTAAGGTGTTGTCTTGTTTATTTATCCCCTTCCCTTGTTTATTGTGAGCCGCCCGGAGTCCTTCGGGAGTGGGCGGTATACAAGATCAATAAACTAAACTAAACTAAACTAAACTAAACTAAACTAAACTAAACTAAACTAAACTAAACTAAACTAAACTAAACTAAACTAAACTAAACTAAACTAAACTAAACTAAACTAAACTAAACTAAACTAAACTAAACTAAACTAAACTAAACTAAACTAAACTAAAGTAAAACCTAACCAGTCTGATTCTGCTTAGTTGTCATTGTAAACACCATTCAAAGTAACAGGTGTTATAGCATAGCAGGTCTTCCTTAGGTGTCTTCTGTTCTCTGTTGTTTACTTACTCCCCAGATAAATAAGGCGCATAAACAGAGAAGCAGATTTCCACTAAAGAACAAAAGAAATGTCTTGAAAGACAAGAGCATCACAGTTATCTATGAACTCAATTTATCAACAACCCCTTTTGAAGAAATAATAACACCAGGTACTAAGGGAATTAAAATTGCCTGGATATGAGCACACATCGATCCTCAAACTAGCCAACTACATTTTAATCACATTGATGAGATACTTACTAGGATATTTGGTGGATGATAGTCTGACCCCCATCCACAAAGATAGAATAGGCCTGTCCTAAAAAGCCTATTAAAAAGATAGGAAATCTTTGCTAGGTGTGGGATCAACAGGTGGAGAAAAGCTTAACCTTGCTGTTTATTTTGTGTTGATGTGTAATTCTCTGTACAGAAAACAGTTTTTTAAAAAAGAAATTTGATTCAGTCTCTAGCGAGACTGCCACCAGCTGCCATTTCAGCCAAGATCTGCAGAGAGAGAGAAAGAGAGAGAGGAGGAGGGAGAGGAGGAGGAAAAGAAGAAGAAGAGGAGGAGGAGGAGGAGAAGGAGAAAAAGAGAAGAAGAAGGAGAGGAGGAGGGAGAAGGGAAGGAAAAGGAGGAAAAGAGGAGAAGGAGGAGAAGTGGAGAAGGAGGAGGAAGAGGAGGAGAGGTAAGAGGAGGAGAAGAAGAAGAGGAGGAGGAGGAGGAGAAGGAGAAAAAGAGAAGAAGGAGAGGAGGAGGGAGAAGGGGAAGGAAAAGGAGGAAAAGAGGAGAAGGAGGAGAAGTGGAGGAAAAGGAGGAGGAAGAGGAGGAGAGGTAGTAGAGGAGGAGAAGAAGAGGAGGAGGAGGAGGAGAAGAGGAGGAGGAGGAGAAGGAGGAGGAGAGGAGGAGGAGGGAGAAGGAGAAGGAGAGGCGGAGGATGTTAGTGCAATGCTGCATCTAAGCCAAGATCTACTTGAGCCTTGGCTGAGACGTAATACGATTTTCCACACTGAATAATAGGCTTTTCTCTGCACAAGTCTCGTTTTTCCAAACTCTGTTCAGTATCCTGAGATTCACCCTCCCTTCTTTTTAAATAAAAAAAAACCCTAGATCCACTCAGTCTTGCTGGGGGTGGGGAGTTCACACAAAAAGCTAAAGCCCCCCCCTCAGAAGGGGAAGGGCCTTTCTTCATCTTTGAAATATTAACAGCCACAATCAAATGAAATGTGAGCATTTCAAGAGGACACAGCATGCCTCCGGATGTTTCGGCTAATTTCTGTGATATAAAAGGACTTTTCAGTCGTCTCCAAGAAGCCAGTCCTCGCAAAGAGGAGAGAAACTTGATTATCAAATGATGTTAGCCAGGGCCATCTGTAAATACATCCATCACGGTGATGGCAAATGTTGTTTTGTCTAAGGTGAAAGGCGGAGGCTGCCCATAAACGTGCCTACTGCAAGGGCCTGAGTCAAGCTCTTGCACCCTGGCTTCTGAAGGGGGAATGGGACCACTTGCTACAGCCAAATTGCTGCAGCTAACTCACCATGGCCAATGCATTGTAGCCAACTCATCATGGCCAACCTACTGCAGGACAGCTCACCATGGGACAATATACTGTCACAATTCTACTTAATTCTATTTAATTGTTTAAAATAAATAAAAACATTTTAATTTTTGCTATTCACATTTCATTCTGTCCCTCCTTTTGCATCCTTTTTTAATGATTCTGTTCCACCATTTCTTTAATATTAGGGTAACACTGGTTACACTACACTATTAGTGTAACACTAACTCTGCGAGTTGTCCTGTAGCGAAAAGGCCATGGCAGCTGCTGAGAGCCATGGTGAGTTGGCCATGGCAAGTTGGCCATGGCGAGTTGGCCATGGCATGTTGGCCATGATGAGTTGGCCATGGAGAGTTGGCCATGGAGAGTTGGCCATGGTGAGTTGGGCATAGTGAGTTAGCCATGGTGAGTTGGCCATGGAGAGTTGGCCATGGTGTGTTGGCCATGGTGTGTTGGCCATGGCGAGTTGGCCATGGCGAGTTGGCCATGGCATGTTGGCCATGATGAGTTGGCCATGGAGAGTTGGCCATGGAGAGTTGGCCATGGTGAGTTGGGCATAGTGAGTTAGCCATGGTGAGTTGGCCATGGAGAGTTGGCCATGATGTGTTGGCCATGGCGTGTTGGCCATGGCGAGTTGGCCATGGCAAGTTGGCCATGGCAAGTTGGCCATGGTGAGTTGGCCATGGTGAGTTGGCCATGGCGAGTTGGCCATGGCAAGTTGGCCATGGCAAGTTGGCCATGGTGAGTTGGCCATGGTGAGTTGGCCATGGTGAATTGTACATGATACTTTGTGGAGTCCCAGTCCAGGAAGCATCCCAAGCCACCTTAACGTCGGATGCCTATTCCTTCGGCAAGAAAGAGAGCCTCTCATTGCACTACTTAAGTATCCGCAGACAGGAGCTGGACCCCAAAAGCAAGCAACTGAGCCCAACACCCATTCATGTGGAAGAAAGTCTCAGCCAACTCGGTGAGACTCCCTTCTAAATGGGCATGTCCTGTAGGCTGGTGGAGGTCTCAGTCCATTCCTGTTGTCAATGAGGGCAACAACTGATCTTTGTGGATTTGCATCTTATGGAAGATAGTCATGTTGAGAAGCGGAAAGACCTTGGCAAACTAAATAGCAATAGCACTTAGACTTATATGCCACTTCACAGTGCTTTTGCAGCCCTCTCTAAGCAGTTCACAGCATAAATTTCCTAGTATAGGATGAAGCGTGGAAAGGGAGAAGGTCCAACTGCACAATATAGTTAAAGGATCTGGATCATAAATAAGCAATTCAGGTGGATCCTGAGAGGATCCTTAGGATCGAGGCTGCTTATAAACTAATTTTTCCCCTTCCTGAAGTTTGATCAACAAGCTGTTCCAAATCGGAAGACAACAGAAGAACGCTCAGCCTGTGTTAGTGGAATATTCCCAACCATATTATAAAACAGAATGGCTGACCCAAAACCAAATAGATTAAATGAGTTGTGTGAACGTAACTCTTTGGTTCTGGCTTAATGGCTTCTATGAACAGAACAGTAGTGAACATGGCTCCAGGCTGCTAATTTGTTAACTCTGGTGTAACCCAATTATTCTATCTGTGGTGGCGCAGGCGATTACAATTCATCATTGCAGGCTAATTCTGCCAACTGCCAGCAGTTCGATTCTCACTGGCTCAACGTTGGCTCAGCCTTCCATCCTTCTGAGGATGGTAAAATGAGGACCCAAAATTGTTGGGGGCAAGATGCTGACTCTGTAAACTGCTCAGAGAGAGCTGTAAAGCACTGTGAAGCGGTATAGCAATAGCAATAGCAGTAGACTTATATACCGCTTCATAGGGCTTTCAGCCCTCTCTAAGCGGTTTACAGAGAGTCAGCATATTGCCCCCAACAATCTGGGTCCTCATTTTACCCACCTTGGAAGGATGGAAGGCTGAGTCAACCCTGAGCCGGTGGGATTTGAACCGCTGAACTGCTGATCTAGCAGTAGCCTGCAGTGCTGCATTTAACCACTGCGCCACCTTGGCTCTATATATTGGTATATAAGCCTAAGTGCTACTGCTGTTGCTATCCCTGCACTTGGAGGGGTTAATGTAGAAACCAAGAACAGCTCTTGCTCACACTTGACACAAGCCCTTCCTTGGCTTCAGCACTTTTGCTTCGTTGATCATATTGCTGAGTGAGAAACGCAACACATGGAGGATCAGCCGGGGCTAAACCTCGAGAAGCAAAGAGCTTTATTGAATGTGTGAGGATTCAGGTTCAACGTTGTACTAAGAGTGGACCTGGGGAGTACCAGCCACTTGGCCAAAGTGAGAACCTGCAGTGCGGAAGGGATGTATCCTCCCTGTTTGTAAAAGATGGGGCAAGTCAACCGATCACCTCTGGCCAGGTGCTGATCCTGCTCTGAACCACAGAAGACTAGGCCCTGTCCTTCCTCCCTCTATCCCTGCACATATCTTCATCTCAATAATTGCCATTGTGGTTACAACATTGGTCATCTGCACTTATTGCTATTTAATTAGTTTGGGGAATAATGGGAAAATGGATTTAATGGACCACATGCACCTTTCATGGAACGCTGACCATTTCACTCTGCATGTGCCAAAGGGGTATCAAAGTTGGACCTTGGTCAGGCATGAGAGGGACAATGGGAACATTTTAATTGCTAACACTGGGATTACGGCCGACGGCTTACGATGGCTTGAAGAGCAGGTGGAAAATGGGAGGAGGGCACTGAATTGTGTAGAATATAGAAGACATTTCCTTTTAAGAAGGGGAAGAAAAGGAGCAGTTTCTTTGAAGCCCACAGTTTTATGACATCTTCGTCCTTGGGAACTGAACAGTAAAGATGACTCGAGCCGCTTCAGGCTTTGCAAAATTATTACCAATGAAAGGTGGAGGAGATTTATCATGAAGCTGGAGTGGCCATTAAAACATCAAAGGCAATGTGTGACTTGAGCTTTACTTGTCACCATACAGATTATTTACTGTAGGATGATTTGGGTCCTTTTATAGTTAACAGGATGATATTAATAGGAAAGCTTGAATATTTGGAGGTACTTTCCCTTTTGCCTCTCCAGTACTTACAATAAACCTGTGATTGCATGACTTACTTCCCATGGAGAAACACAAAACACAGACAATATCTTTGTAAGAAAGAATCTCACCTCTGGCTTCTTGAGCTGGTGGGCCAGGATCAGACCTCAATTCTCTCTGTATGTCTTGGACTGAATATCTATGGAGATTCTCAATCATGTCATGATTGTCCCAAAGGTGCTTTTCAAAAGGCAATTGGACATTCTTGGTAAGTCCAGTTATTTTTTGAGAAGCACCTCTCGGGTGTTTGGGACTGGTCCACTCATCCCATCCCAAGTGTGGATCTGGAGAACATGAAAAGTTTTCCCAAGATTAGCATCTGCTCTTTTGTCCTGCCTCCTCAATGCTACTGCTAACTTTCTTCCATTAAAAGCAAATTTGGTTTTTAGGGGCACCATTTTTATTATCTTTTTAAATGTCAGCCAGGAGCATTTAACACATGTCCCAATTTATTATTTCCTTTAAAGTATCAGCATGCAACTAAAAGAATTCACCATTGCCATAGTCTTAACTATGGTTTTCCCATTTGCAATGTATGGCTTTGAAAATTGGACCGTAAGAAAAGCTAAGCGCCAAAGAATTGAGGCCTTTGAACTATGGTGCTGGAGAAGACTCCTGTGAATCTCTTGGACTGTAAGATGATCAAACTGGTCAGTCCTAGTGGAGATCAGCCCTGACTGCTCTTTAGAAGGCCAGATCCTGAAGAGGAAACTCAAATACTTTGGCTACCTAATGAGAAGGAAGGACTCACTGGAGAAGAGCCTCATGCTGGGAAAGACTGAGGGCAAAAGAAGAAAGGGACGACAGAGAATGAGGTGGCTGGATGGAGTCACTGAAGCAGTTGGCGTGACCTTAAATGGACTCCAGGAGATGGTAAAGGACAGGAAGGCCTGGAGGAATATTTGTCCATGAGATCGCGATGTGCTGGACACTACTTCTCAACTAACAACAACATAGTCTTAACAATGCTGCAATGTGGTTTTTTTTTTAAAAAAAGATATATTTCCCCACACCCAAACCTGTTTAAGCAAGATGGTGAATGTTGGTGTCATGAGGATTTTATGGTTGAGCAGGATGGTGACACAATGCAATGTCCTTCTTCCATTTTGCTCATTTCCAACCATCTTATCTTCTTGAAAGGTTTTTTGGATTTTTCAAACGTAGGGGGAAAAAAGGCTTACAAGAAGGCCAGAAGGGTTGAAAGACGTCTTCCTGAAAATAAGAGCGTCATTTCTAATCTTTGAGGAATCATAGAGTTGCTGAAATATGTCTTGTCCTCCAAAGGTCAGTTCAAAACATCTCTACATTTCTGGAGGATATGCTGGTATTTTTAACGACATGAGATGACCAGACATGAGCTTGTGCTTACAGGAGGTAGAAAATAAATACTTTAAATAAGTAGAATGCCTATGGAGATTCTTAGTCACCCAGGTCATGGTTGCTTTTTCAAAAGACAACTGGATGTTCTTTGTTTTCCCTGGAAGATGTTTCACTTCTCATCCAAGAAGCTTCTTCAACTCTGAACTAAAATGAAGAAAAGTTCAGTTGCCTCTTGAAAAGCACCTTTGGGATTTAAATACCATATTTTTTTGGAGTATAAGATGCACCTTTTTCCCTCAAAAAAGAGGCTGAAAATCTGGGTGCGTCTTATACACCGAATACAGGCTTTTTTGCCCCCTGAAACCCTGTTCCCTTCATTAAAATGGCCATGCGTAGCCTTTAGGTGGCTTCCAGAGTGCTCCTGGGGGCTGGGGAGGGCAGAAATGAGCGAAAACTGAGCGTTTTTGGCTCAATTCCCCCCCAGCCCACAGGAGCACTCTATAAGCCCCCTAAAGGCTATGCATGCCCTTTTTTGGAAAAAAAATGGACCGGTTTTTGTGAAAATTGCTCATTTTTGCTCATTTTGGGGGTCTCCCAGCCCCCAGGAGCACTCTACAAGCCTCCTAAAGGCTATTCATGCCCTTTTTTTGAAAAAAATATGGGCCCGTTTTTGGGAGGTCTGCAGAGTGCAAAAACTTTTTTTAAAAAAATTTGCCTCTTCAAAATCTTGGTGCGTCTTATATTCTGAAAAATACGGTAAATAGCATGACAATGAATGCGGCTTTTAAGTGTTCGGTTGTATTGCTTAATTGCCACTAGATTACAATGACATTTCTATTACTCGGTCAAAACAGAGGTCTCTATCAGAAGTGTCCCCAGGGAGTTGGTCAAAACAGTCAACATCACATCCATAGCCAGATGGTCAAATCATATGAGCGTAGCCACCATCTTCATTTTGTGGACACCACTCTTCTCTGGGACTGGCAGCATCAAAACATCCCCTTCTCTCAGTTTCTCTGGCATTATGTGGTAAGTTTGTGTGATTCTTATTATATTACTGGTTTTTGTACAACCAAACCTGAAATCCTTTTTCTCAAGAACCTTTATATAAATAAGCACCAGCCTTTTTTGTGTGTGGAAAAAATAGAAGGTTATTTCTTTTGCACCCAGTTGGCTTCCAGCAGGATTTGGTTTCCTTCAAGAGATGCGCCCACTGATGTATCTGCTCCTCCTCCTGGTAACAATTTCATAGATATAAATAATACCATTTAGTTCACATCAGGGGTGGGTTTCTTGGCCCGTTCCAACCGGTTCGGTTGGAACGGGGCCGGTGGCGTCCTCGTGCACGTGCGCGGCACACACATGCGTACTAGCATCTGTGTGATGCTCCAGCTGCTCCTGGAGGATCGCGCAGGAGATGTATGCGTCCTGCGCATGCGTGGAAGCGCAGAACTCTTCAAAACTGGGTAAGGAGCGCGGGCGGGCGGGTGGGACAGTTGCCGTTCCCGGAAGTTACTTACTTCCGGGTTCGCCGACCAACCAGTTCGCAGGGACCACCGCGAACCGGTTGAAACCCACCCCTGGTTCACATGCACACCCGTTTCCTAAACTGGATTCAAGAGTACTGTTGTAGCCACCAACGGCCAGCGGAGCTGGCAGCAGATTCAGACAGTGAGGAGGTTGGGGAGGAACATGAGCCAGTCCTGGAGTCTGAGGAAGGCTCTGATGAGGGCTCTGTGTCGGAGGCAGAGAGGGGGCCAGAGCCGTCTGACAGTTATCACCTGCCTTCAGACTCAAACATCAGTGAGGCAGATGAACAACTGGAGCCTGTTCCCTGTGTGCATTTGCACAGAGTTGCCAGACAAAAGGAACAGCTAAAGAACAAGTGTCGACTTGGGAGTAAGGCCAGATAATGAATGGCCCCTCCTAGAGGAAATAAAAGAGAAGTGAAAGGGGAGTGGAGTTTGCAGGAGACAATTAGTTCGCTTAATTGGTTTATGGCTCTCTGAGACTCCTTGCCAAGTTTTGCAGATATCAGCCTGGCAGCTCTCCAAGCCAGATAAGGTCTGTGACTGTAAATCTTCCATTGAAAGACTTTTCTGGATGTGAATGAGCAGAATTCACAGTAAATCAATAAAAGGGGTTTTTGTCATGACCAGGAGTTTGCTTCATGCTCCCGGGAAGCCTTGGTCAGAATACATACTGCAAACCTCTGCATGACCTCTTGAGGGCTGCCAAGAGCCCCTCCCTATTGTGGGTGTGTCTGTCTGCCATCTAGTGCTGGGTGAGGGTTCTGCAGTCTGGCTCTTCCGACCCTTTTCACTATCAGCTCGGTCTGGTGTTTTAGCAGATAAAGAGTAACTAATTGCCCTCTGAGCATTTCTTCAAACCTAGCAACCCCTTTCAACAGCTCCTTATTATGCCAATAAATCATAGATGATAAGCAGAGCTGCCTTTCTAAGCTCTGGCTGCACAAGAATCAATAGACGTTCCTATTACAAGCTCAATTTACAATGGAAATCAGTGGGGCCTGCACCGAAATAAATCAAACACCGAGGATGAATAGGCTGTAATTTTTCTGATTAACAAATGTTTTGCTTGTCATAAGTTCTTAAGAGCTGCTCTTAGCTTTCTAAAGGACTGGAACAGGTTTCAGAAAGTCTATATTGACATTGGAGAGTTAAGCACGCACGCACACGCACACACACACACATACACAAGCCCCTGCAGCTATTCCTCCTGCCACAGAGGGGATATTGTCTCAAAATGCCTTTTGTGTTCTCCTTTTTAAAGCAGGGACAAACACAAAACCAAGCAAAACCAAGCTTGCAGAAAGTTTAGTGTGTTGTCGTAGAAACCTATTCAGGACAACAAATAAAACAAATTGTTTTATTATTATTATTATTATTATTATTTTAAAAATGAAAGTCAGGTTTTAATCCCGGAAATAATTTTAAAAATCTACCAAAAACCCCTGGCTAAAATCCAAAGCAAACTGCCCCAATGAAATGCTAAAAGCTCCATGGTATCCGTGGCTTCCTGCTGCAGAAGATGCAGGCACCTTGCAGGAGAATCAAGGAAGTCATTGGTGGCCACCATGATATAGTGGAAGCCCTGTCTCTTTTACGTACTTCTCTCTCAAGCAGCCATCTTGGTAACATGATTAGCCATCCGGTAACATTGCACTGCTAACTAGGGCATACAAAACCTTTGCCAGACCAATTCTCGAATACAGCTCATCTGCCTGGAATCCACACTGTATATCGGACCTTAATACGATCAAACGGAGCCAGAGGTACTTCACGAGGAGAGTCCTCCACTCCTCTGCTCACAACAGAATCCCTTATGCCACCAGGCTTGAAATTTTGAGGTTGGACAATCTGGAACTGTTCCGCCGATGGTCCGAACTATGCACAGTATACAACATTGTCTGCTACAACATCTTTCTTGTCAACGACTACTTCAGCTTCAACCACAATAATACACAGGCAAACAATCGATACAAACTCAAGGTGAACCCCTCTAAACTCAATTGTAGAAAATATGACTTCAGCAACAGAGTGATCAACGCCTGGAATGCACTATCTGACTCCGCTGTTACATCCTCAACCCCCCACAGCTTCAACCTTAAATGTCTACCATGGACCTCATCCCATTCCTAAGAGGTCCGTAAAGGGGGCATTCATAAGCATCAGCGTCCCTACTGTCCCTGTCCAACTGTCCCCATTTATTTGTATTCATTTCCTTTATTCATGTCCATGTTCATACTTATACCTGCTATTTTGTACATGTTTGACAAACTAATAAATCAATAAGTAAGTAAGGTAAGTAAGTGAGTAAGTAAGTAAATAAGTAAATAAATAAATCTTGGCTTTCTTGATCCCCTTCCTGTAGATGTCCAAGTGGATTTTAATTTGTTTTATATTTATTGTAATATTTTAAGAGTCTACTCTTTTGCACGAATCCTGACACATCAGTCCTATCCCTGCATAAATTGGTCCACATGGAAATTAAACCATGGAAGACCATGCCCCTCATGAGAATGTTGGATAGGCTCACATGGGATGGTGGAGATTCTCAATCATTCAGGTCACAGTTGTCCCAAAGGTTTGTTTCAAAAGGCAACTGGACTGTCTTGGTTTTTTTCTTGAAAACGTTTTGCTTCTCATCCAATAACTGCAGAAGCTTCTTGGATGAGAAGCAAAATGTCCTCAAAGAAAAACCAGAAAGTCCAGTTGCCTCTTGAAAAGCACCTTTGGGACAACCATGACCTGGGTGACTGAGAATCTCCATAGACGTTTGAGTAAAAATCTGGGCTTTTTAACAGGAGACAGGGGAAGGACAAGCAATCCCATGCACCTCACAGCATCATGGAGGCCAGTGGCATAATCCACATCCTTCATGTGATGGCTTCATAATCCACTTAAAGTTAACATGACTCCCACCTTACATCTGTAGATGACACAGGGATTCAGAAGCCGGGTAGCAGTTAAAACATCTGGGGAAATAATATAGGTATCCTAATAATTCTTGCCTATTTGGTTATAGTGAAACTGCACACCAAGCCTTTTCAAAACTCTAGTTCAAGGGTTGGCAACCTTAAACACTCAAAGAATCACAAAGGTCCTAACTGGAAGCCTCCCATTCAATTCTGTAGCTGACTGGAAATCCTGTTTCCCCACCATAGAGTCTCCTCCTAGCGCAACATCCTTCTTCCTCTACCTGCCCTAACCAAAAGCCCTATCAATTGTGAGGCTGACTGGAAACACCCCCCCACTTGCCATAGAGTCTCCGCCTGGCACCCCCTGCACCCCCCTAAATGGAAACTCCTCTCAAAATTGTGGTGCCAACTGGCGACAGGGAGCTGCAGCAGAGGGATGAAAAAGCCACATGCAGCTCCAGAGCTGCAGGTTGCTGATCCTTCTCTAGTTAGTAGGCAAGACCTAAAAACCATAATTCAATCAATAAACAAGTAACCAAGTGGTGAGTTGGGTTATCAGCCTGGCCTCTTTTTGAGCATGATGTCACCATCCTGCCTAAAAGGAGATCAAAATAGTTTTGGATAAACATGCAGCTGTTTTCATTTACAAACAGTTTTGCCAGCTTGACAAAGTACAGCAGCACATAATAAATTATAGGTGTTGTGGATGACTTCTAAGAGACATTTAATGTTTGTGGTTCACTTCAGTCTTGGTCATCAGAGAGGAAATATTTATCTTCTAGAGATTGTTTCTGCTATCCAGGTATTAAAGCAATTGCATGTTTGATTGTGAGCTACTTAATTTTTACATCCCTATCAACAAAAACATCCCATTAGAAATTGTGTAAACAGGAATTGCAAACCCATAACAAGGGCTCCTGGGGTTATTAACAAAGTAACAGAATTGGAAGGGACCTTGGAAGTCTTCTACTCCAATCCTCTGCTCAAGCTGGAAACCCTATACCATTTCAGACCAATCTCTTCTTAAGAACCTCCAGTGATGGAGCACCCACAACTTCTGGAGGTACGTTGTTCCACTGATGAATAATTCTAACTGTCAGGAAATTTCTCCTTAGTTTGAGATTGGTTTTCTCCTTGATTGGTTTCCATCCATTGCTTCTCATCCTGCCTTCAGATGCAGAATATGTGCCCCCCCCTCTTCTTTGTGGCAGTCCCTCAAATATCAGAACATTGCTCTGATGTCACCCCTGGTCTTTCTTTTTACCAGACCAGACATATCCAATTTCTGCAACCATTTTTAATATGTTTGAGCCTCCAGTCCGCTAATCATCTTTGTTGCTCTTCCCTGCACTCTTTCTAGAGGCCCCAAATTGCTGAAGGCGGAAGAGACAATCCAGAGCAAGTTGGACTAGTGATTTCAATATGAGGTAGATGCTTTGTTACCCCTTATTTGCAACCTGTTGTAAAGGAAGCACCCCAATTTAAGAGCTCCATTATGCAACTGCTATATCAAAGATTGGTTACGAGATTCCTGGGTCACCAGACTGGATCTTAGTAGAAGCAACAGCAACAAAGGTTGCTTCTATCCTTGATTAGTTTCCGTCCAATGCTTCTTCTTCTGTCTTCAGGTGCTTTGGAGAATACATTGACCTCCTCTTCTTTGTGGCAGTACCTTAGATAGTGGCACAGTACTATCATGTACCCCTAGTCCTTCTTTTAATTAAACTAGACCTACTCATTCAAGATCAGGAAATCTATTTTCTGCAAGTGATGCTTTTTCTTAAGCATCTGTATATCTGGAAAGGTAATCAAGACCTTTTGCAATCCTAAATTCTTTTTTCTTCTTCCAATGTTCACAGGGATGAAACTTTCAGTCCCTTGAAGTGAGGCATAGAAGCTAGCTTTCTGTAAAACTCTTTGAACACTCTTCATTTCCAAATAGATTTTAAGCACCTGGCAACACAGTCATAGCATGCAAGAAAAGATTTATGCATTTTGCAGTTACTCAACTGAAGATGCATAACTTTTGGCTTCTTACAGCCAAAAGCCCTCTCAGAATAGCTCACAATTAAAATCAGAAGGATGCAACCCACACAGCACAAAAACCCACCTGAATCAGATTCCCAGCTATACCTGAAAAATGACTAGGTTGCCAGGTCCTTAAAATCTACTAGGAAATAACAGGTGTTCAAAGCTTGTAGAAAGCTAACTACACTTCCATGGGGCCTGGGACAACATGGACCAAGTCCTCCTATCTTCTTCTGTCTACTCCACAGAATTCATATGAAATCTGTGCAGGACTTGGAGTTGTGGTCCACAATCCTTCAAAGAAGAGTCCAAAGTTCTGGATGACTCTCGCAGGCCGGTTCTCGACCTGCTGTGTGCACGAAGGGATCACACTCCGGAAAAGCCAAACGTCCGGGTTCTGGTGCACATCCGTACCTGACAATCAGCATGCACACACCGTTTTTTGGCACTGCTGTGCATGTGAAGAACAGCTGATTGTTGCATGCGCATGTGTGCCAGAAACCAGGAAGACAAAGAGGCAAGGCCGTGTGTGCCGCGTGACATCGCTTTGTGTGCCACTTTGGACACTCATGCCATAGGTTTGCCATCACAGGTTTCCTGTCTAAGCAGGGAGTTGGCCTAGAAGTCTTACTGAGATGAGGTGGCGCAGTGGTTAAATGCAGCACTGCAGGCTACTTCAGCTGACTGCAGTTCTGCAGTTCGGCTGTTCAAATCTCACCGGCTCAGGGTTGACTCAGCCTTCCATCCTTCCGAGGTGGGTAAAATGAGGACCCGGATTGTTGTTGGGGGCAATATGCTGACTCTGTAAACCGCTTAGAGAGGGCTGAAAGCCCTATGAAGCGGTATATAAGTCTAACTGCTATTGCTATTGCTATTCCAAGCTCCTTTCCAACTCTGTCTATCTTGTCCTGTCCTATCCTATCCTATCCTATCCTATCCTATCCTATCCTATCCCATCCTATCCTCCATTCCATTCTCTTCGTTAGGGTTCCATTTTCCAGTCACTTAGTCTGAGCAACCAACCCAGCAATTGTGTTTGCATTCAAACTTCTTTTAAATTGTCTCCCAAGACAATTCAGAATCTAGTAAGTTGTTTGTTAAGCAGTGGGTTGTATTATTTCCCTTCTATTTAGATGGAAAAAGAAATAATCTTTCAAATCTTGCTGGCCTCACCCCAGAAATATAAATCTAGACTTCTTAGACTGAGCCTTGATCTTATGTTATTATGATTATTTTTTCCCAGTTGCGTAGTAACTTAGATGAGGGTGGTGTTCTAGTTTGTCTTTCTTTTAATCACAAAGCTGGGGTTTTTTTTTATGGGCCATTAAAACTTTAATTCATCATAAATGTTCTATTAGGAGATAATAGGGGTGACATACTCGTTTCTCCTTAAACAGGTATTTCAGCAAAACTCTGCTCTTCCTTTCAGAGCTGCTGATTGTGGTGTTTCAAAGATGAGGGCCTCGTCTCCAGCTTTTTTACCTTTTGAAGAAGATGGAGAACAATCCTTTTGATGAGCAATTAAGTGCTTTTATTTTAATTTCTTCCCATGCAAATTTGTTCAGAGTCTCCAGGGCCCCTGAACATGCTCCCATGTGAAGCCGGAAGTCAAATGGGATGCCTGTAGAATTGATATTTATTTATTTTATTATTTATTATTTTATTTATTTTATTTATTTTATTTATTTTATTTATTTTATTTATTTTATTTATTTTATTTATTTTATTTATTTTATTTATTTTATTTATTTTATTTATTTTATTTTATTTTATTTAATATTTTATTTATTTTATTTATTAATTATTTTATTTATTTTATTTATTTTATTTATTTTATTTATTTTATTTATTTTATTTATTTTATTTATTTTATTTATTTTATTTATTTTATTTATTTTATTTATTTTATTTGTTTTGTTTTATAATTTTATAATTTTATAATTTTATTTATTTGTTTTATTTTTATTTTTTATTTTTTATTTTTTATTTTTTATTTTTTATTTTTTATTTTTTATTTTTTGTTTTATTTGTTTTATTTGTTTTATTTGTTTTATTTGTTTTATTTGTTTTATTTGTTTTATTTGTTTTATTTGTTTATTTTATTTATTTTATTTATTTTATTTATTTTATTTATTTTATTTATTTTATTTATTTTATTTGTTTTATTTGTTTTATTTGTTTTATTTGTTTTGTTTTATTTGTTTTATTTTATTTACTTTATTTACTTTATTTATTTACTTTGTCACTCATGTACAAGATAACACGAATAAGAATAAACATGAATGAGAACACCGGAAATAGATACGAATAAATGGGGAGAGTAGGACAGGGACATTAGGCACTTAGTGTCCTTATACAAGCCTCTATTGACCTCTGAGGAATGGGGTGAGGCCCACAGTAGACAGTTTAAGGCTGAAGCTGTGGGGGGTTTGAGGAAGTAACAGCGGAGTCAGGAAGAACATTCCAGGCGTTGACCAATCTGTTGCTGAAGTCGTATTTTCTGCAATCGAGTTTGGTGGGGTTTACCTTGAGTTTGTATTTATTGTGTACTTGTGTATTGTTGTGGTTGAAGCTGAAGTAGTCGTTGACAGGTAGGACACTTTAACAGGCAATTTTGTGTTTAATGACAGATTTTATTTTCCTGGGATCCAAGATCACCATAGATGGGGACTACAACCCAGAAATTAAAAGACGTCTATTATTGCGGTTGAAGCTGAAGTAGTCGTTGACAGGTAAGACGGTGTAGCAGACAATTTTATGTACTATGCTTAGGTCAGACCATAGGCGGCATAGCTCTAAAAGGGGCAGAAAATACCGTATTTTTCGGAGTATAGGACACACCTTTTTTCCTCTAAAAAGAGGCTGAAAATCTGGGCGCGTCTTATACACCAAATACAGCATTTTTTGCCTCCTGAAGCCCCACCCTTTCATCAAAATGGCCGTGCATAGCTTGTAGGAGGCTTTCAGAGAGCTCCTGGGGGCTGGGGAGGGCAGAAATGAGCAAAAAATAGGCCATCCCCCCCCCAGCTCCCAGCAGCACTCTATAAGCCTCCATTAGGTTATGCATGCAATTCATGGAGTGGGGAGGGAATGGAGATTTTGCAGTATCCTTCCCCTGGAGCGGGGTAGGAAGGGAAATTTTGCACTATCCTTCCCCTGGAGTGGGGTAGGAAGGGAAATTTTGCACAATCCTTCCCCTGGAGTGTGGTGGGAATGGAGATTTTGCAGTATCCTTCCCCTGGAATGGGGAGGGAATGGAGATTTTGCAGTATCCTTCCCCTGGAGTGGGGAGGGAATGGAGATTTTGCAGTATCCTTCCCCTGGAGTGGGGAGGGAATGGAGATTTTGCAGTATCCTTCCCCTGGAGTGGGGTGGGAATAGAAATTTTGCAGTATCCTTCCCCTGGAGTGTGGTGGGAATGGAGATTTTGCAATATCCTTCCCTTGGAGTGTGGTGGGAATGGAGATTTTGCAATATCCTTCCCCTGCCACGCCCACCAAGCCACACCCACAGAACAGAACACCACTGCCAAAAGGATTTCCACTGGATACTTTTTTTAGCAGGAGATATGATTCACGAAGTATTGCTAAAGCCCCAAGCATGAATAACACTCATCTGGCTGGAAGCAATTGGATGGGACTTCCTCTTGAGCAGGAGCTTCTGTTTCGAGCTGGAAATTAGATGTTTTCCAAAACTGCTTGCATAGTAATATGATCAATGCTAATCAATTCTTGGCCTGAATCTCACCGAAAGAGACTTTGTTGGAGGTTCAGGTCAGGTTGAACCTTAGGAGCCTACTCACGACATACCAGTTGACACGGTGCCACAGGAAATCTCTGTGTACTGTTACTAAGGGCCTTCATACTTTTTTTCATCCTGTTTTTTGTTTGTTTTTAGTCATAAAAGGAGATCAAATGAGGGTGCTGGCAATACCTCCTCCCTCCTCGGCTTTATACCTGTATCAACTTGCTCATAGTAGTACAACTCTCTCTTGGCATGGGAGCAGTTGAGTGGAGTTTACTAGGGATGGTGGCAGTTCCCAGCTATTTGAATCCCAGCATTCAAATCTGTCTGCAATATATTGCAAAAAAAACACCCCCAAACCCACCCACCTACCCACTCATGGGACCTCACTGGGTGATTTGGATTCCTATTGATCTTCTGTTCCAACCTCTTTTAAGTAATCTATATTTAAGTAATCTACATTACTTTTTTGTAGATAAAATTAGAGGAAGGAGCATTATAATACCCCATGAAACCGGTGAAGCGGTGGACTTAGATGCATCTAATGAACAAATAAATTACCATATTTTGGGGAACATAAGACATACCGGAGTATAAAAACCAAGGTTTTGAAGAGGCAAATTAAAAAAAAAGTTTTTGCACTCTGCAGACCTCCTAAAAACGGACCATTTTTCACGAAATCTGGGTGCGTCTTATACACTGAATTCAGCATTTTTTGCCTCCTGAAACCCCACCCCTTTGCAAAAATGGCCATGAATAGCCTTTAGCAATAGCAATAGCAATAGCAGTTAGACTTATATACCGCTTCATAGGGCTTTCAGCCCTCTCTAAGCGGTTAACAGAGTCAGCATATCGCCCCCACAGTCTGGGTCCTCATTTCACCCACCTCGGAAGGATGGAAGGCTGAGTCAACCTTGAGCCGGTGAGATTAGAACCGCTGAACTGCAACATAGCAGTCAGCTGAAGTGGCCTGCAGTACTGCACTCTAACCACTGCGCCACCTCGGCTCTTCAGCTCTACAAGCCTCCTTTAGGAGGCTTGTAGAGTGCTTCTGGGGGCTGGGAGGGCGAAATTGAGCTCATTTCTGCCCTCTCCAGCCCCTAGGAGCATTCTGGAAGCCTCCTAAAGGCTATGCTTGTCCATTTTAGTGAAGGCAGCAGGGTTTCAGGGGGCAAAAAAGGCTATGTTCAGTGTATAAGATGCACCCAGATTTTCAGCCTCTTTTTTGAAGGAAAAAGGTGCATCTTATACTCCGAAAAGTACGGTATGCAGAAATTGATAATAGGGAAGCCAAGCTGATCAAGGTAAGAATGAGCAACAGGTGATAGTGATATACTCTGAATCAACTTATGATCTGGATTTTTTTTTAAAAAAAAGAACTATCAGAATGAAGTAGACAAAAGGGTATTTCCTCCCCAGAGTAGGGGTAGGTTATAAAACATCATACAAACAGCTAGTAAAAATAAAACACACACCAGACAAAGGTGGACTTCAAAAATTGCAGCAACAGGTTTGCTGCACTGTTGCTGGATGGGTGTGGCCCTGGTGGGCATGGCCTAGTCAGCCTCCTGCACCATGGTAGGAGAGCATTTTTCACCCTCTCCAGGTTCCGGAGGGATTTCTTGAGCTTCCGGGAGGACAAAAACTGCTTCCCCCGGGCTCTGGGGGCCAGTTTCTGGAGTTCTGGAACTTCTAGTACAGAGCTGGGTTCCTACTGGTTTGGCTCGGTTCAGCCGAGTAGGTAGTAACTTGGCCTGTCATGCCTCCTAACCGGTTCTCTCAGCGGCGCCATAAGCGCCACCATCTTGGTTTTTGCTTCTGTGCATGTGCAGAAGCACTTTTAAAAGTACTGTGCATGCACGCATAGCACACATCCAATGCGCGCACGCAATGCGTCTCTGAGCAAACCGGCAGTAGCAGCAGCTGGAACCCAGCCATGCTCCGGTGGGCTTGTTCCCCTCCCTCCCCAAGCCACTGCGTGGGCCCTGCACTTACCTTGCATAATGAATGGGCCATGTGGAGACTCTTGGGATGGGCGGGGCAGGGCGTAAGAGGAAGGATGGGCGTGGCCAGCCAAGTTGGCATTTGGGGGGGGGTTGCTGAACTGGACAGAACTCTAGCTAGAGGATCACCCGAAACCGTGCGAACCCCCAGCAGCCCACCCCTGACACCAGGTCTCTCATCTTTCCTGCTTCACGTTTTTAAAGGGAGAGGATGAGGATGTCACCTCTGTGTCCATGGCCTCTCTAAATTTGGAAGTGGAGACCAGGTGCTCCTGAAGCAGATGAACAGAACTCCTGAACCAGACCAAAAGTGAAATAGACTGTTGACCGAACAATGCTTTGGTCGATGTACTAATAAGGAACACATCCACACATTTTGTTACTGTTAAATAGTGCTTGAATATAAACAGTCTTCAGCCAGTGTTGATGGGACTAAGTCTGGGTGAGTCATTCTCTATTTTCGGTGGCACCCTGCCCATTGCTGGATTGTGAAGAGTTATGGGGTAGAAAAAAAAAATCAGGCAACGTAGGAACACTGCCAGATGTGTGACAATTCTTAAATGCTCACCTGCAGCACCATTGGCAGCAAAACGTAATCTATGACAGTAGCACTGAAGAACTTATCTACTCTAGGGAGGAAAAGACCCTTGATCAACATGCAGTAGGGTTAGAGACTGTCCCAGGATGTTCTCCCATACGTCTTTTCCCACCTAATAGATCTTAGTAAGAGAATTACAGAGTTGGAAGGGACCTTGGAGGATTTCTAGTCCAACTGCTTTCTCAAGCAGGAAACCCTATACCATTGTCCAGTATCTTCTTAAAGACCTCCAGTGATGGAGCACCCACAACTTCTGGAGGTAAGTTGTTCCATGATTAATAATTCTAACTATCAGGAAATTTCTCCTTAGTTTTAGATTGGTTCTCTCCTTGATTGGTTTCCATCCATTGCTTCTCGTCCTGCCTTCAGGTGCTTTGGAGAATACGTGCCCACTCCTTCTCTGTGGCAGCCCCTCAAATATTGCTATCATGTCACCCCTGGTCTTTCTTTTTACCAGACTATACAATTCCTGCAACCGTTCTTCATATGTTTGAGCCTCCAGTCCCCCAATCTTCTTTGTTGCTCTTCCCTGCACTCTTTCCAGAGTCTAAGGCCCCAAATTGGTGAAGTTGGAAGAGACAATCCAGAACAAATTGGACTAGTGATCTCAATCAATACTAGGTAGATGCTTTGTTACCCCTTATTTGAAGGTCCATTGGGAGAAGCCTGCAACCTGTTGTAAAGATCTCCAATTTAAGAGCTCTGGTATGCCACTGCTATCAAAGATTGGTTATGAGATTCCTGGGTCACCAGACTGGATCTTCGTAGAAGCAACAGCAAAATGCACTGATGATGGTACCTCATTGGGTAATGATATGTCTGCAAGAAAACAACCAAGCTTAGAGATCACCCAGGAGCCCTCGTTTCAACCCCGAGCCACAAATACACTCTTCTTTTAGCACAATGCAGAATTAAGTGGTCTGATCAGAAGGGAATTCCTGATGTTTTCAATAGACTGATTCTATGTTTTAATAAATGCATCTGAGCTTTGAATAAATTATTGAGCATACAGAATTACCTATGCCTTTGGTTAGTTCTGATGCTTATCTTAAGGCAGTGTTTTTCAACCTTGGCCACTTGAAGATGTCTGGACTTCAACTCCCAGAATTCCCCAGCCAGCGAATGCTGGCTGGGGAATTCTGGGAGTTGAAGTCCAAACATCTTCAAGTAGCCAAGGTTGAGAAACACTGTCTTAAGGTATCGGTGCTACCTGAAAGCTTGCGAGTGATTAAACCAGTGTTTCTCAACCTTGGCAACTTGAAGATGTCCGGACTTCAACTCCCAGAATTCCCCAGCCAGCATTCGCTGGCTGGGGAATTCTGGAAGTTGAAGTCCAGACATCTTCAAGTTGCCAAGGTTGAGAAACACTGGATTAAACTATCGAAACAGATACAGTATTATGAACTAGATCTTACACAAGTAAAAAAAATAAACGCCAACGCCCATTTAAAAACACAAAAACACATACCCGAACTAGACAAACTGGCTGTTAAACTACCTATCTTATTCCACGTATTCATTAAAAATTCTCCCTTTATCATGATTGGCATAAAGATCAAAGTTTCTTTTTTTATAAAAAAAACCCCATAAATAATAAAATAAGACACAGGGTGAAAATATCTGCAGAAGTAAGTAACGCAGGTGATAATTTTAGATTTAGATAAAAATGCCTTGAGTGGATTTCCCCCCCGCTAAAAATATAAAATAAAATAAAAAGGAATGCAAATTCATAAGAGGTGATGACAGAATTGGCTCTGAAGCCATTCTTTATTTGAAGAGATTGCAGAGTATGTTAATATGTGCAGTTGGCTCATTGCAGTATAAAGATCTGACTGAATCATTACACATTGCAAGTAAATAACAGATAGTACTGAAGATGGGAAAAGAGATGCCAAGTGCGTGTGCAAAAGTTATCAAGGCTTTAATCAAACGTTTCACAACACAGCCGCGCGAGCGATTGTGGGTGCACCTCGGTACACCCACGTTACACCTATCCTCCGCGAGCTGCACTGGTTACCGATTGGTCTCCGGATACGCTTCAAGGTGCTAGTCGTCACTTATAAAGCCCTTCATGGTATTGGACCTGGGTACTTGAGAGACCGCCTGCTGCCAATTACCTCCCAAAGACCCATTAGATCACACAGAGTAGGCCTCCTCTGGGTTCCGTCTACCAGCCAATGTCATCTGGCTACTACCCAGGGGAGGGCCTTCTCTGTGGCGGCTCCGGCCCTTTGGAACGAACTCCCCGCAGAGATTCGGACCCTCACCTCTCTCCAGGCCTTCCGAAAAGCCGTTAAAACCTGGCTGTGTCGGCAGGCCTGGGGTTGATGAGTTCCCTTCCCCTCTCGAATCGTGTGGCTGTTGGTTGTTTTTTAAACGCCCTGTACTTTTGTAGTTTTTGTGTTTTTCCCTTCCCCTCCTTTGGGTTTGTGCGCCGCCCTGAGTCCCGCAGGGAATAGGGCGGCATATAAATAAAATGAAACTCAAACTCAAACACACACACAGTCTCGAATAGAATAGAATAGAATTCTTTATAGAAAAGAATTCTTTGTTGGCCAATTGTGATAGGACACACAAGGAATTTGTCTTTGGTGCATATGCTCTCACTGGACATAAAGAAAAATAAAATACATTAATCAAGAATCATAACATACAATACTTAGTGATAGTCATAGGTTACTAATAAGCAATCAAATTATACTAGGAAAGAAATAAAACAATATAAATTTTAAAGATACAAGGAACATGGTTATACTCATAAGTGGGGAGAGATAGATACTAGGAAAGAAGAGAAGAATAATAGTAATACAGTCTTAGTAAATTATTGACAGTGTTGTGGGAATTGGTTGTTTAGCAGAGTGATGGCATTCGGGAGAAAACTGTCCTTGTGTCTAGTTGTTCTGGTGTGCAGTGTTCTATAGTGTAGTTTTGAGGGTAGGAGTTGAAACAATTTATGTCCAGGATGTGAGGGGTCTGTAGATATTTTCACAGCCCTCTTTTTCACTCGTCCAGTATACAATGGAAGGCAGGTTGGTAGCAATTGTTTTTTCTGCAGTTCTAATTATCTGTTGAAGTCTGTTTCTGTCTTGTTTGTTTGCAGAGCCAAACCAGACAATTATAGAGGTGCAAGTGACAGACTCAATAATTCCTCTGTAGAACAGAATCAGCAGCTCTCTGGGCAGTTTGAGCTTTCTGAGTTGGTGCAGAAAGAACATTCTTTCTTGTGCTTTTTTGATGACTTTTTGATGTTAGGTGTGTTTTTTTATTATTATTAAAAAAAAATTAATTTTTAATTTAAAACAAGTACAACATCTTTCTTTACATGCTATAAAAAGTGTGTCAGTCGGTCACAAATAAACTTTCGTGCATCTCCTCCACCGTCAACAAACATAACTCATGTTAACTCGAGCATTTTAACTCAAATATTCATACATATCACCATCAGAGCCGAGGTGGCGCAGTGGTTAAATGCAGCACTGCAGGCTACTTCAGCTGACTGCAGTTCTGCAGTTCGGCTGTTCAAATCTCACCGGCTCAGGGTTGACTCAGCCTTCCATCCTTCCGAGGTGGGTAAAATGAGGACCCGGATTGTTGTTGGGGGCAATATGCTGACTCTGTAAACCGCTTAGAGAGGGCTGAGAGCCCTATGAAGCGGTATATAAGTCTAACTGCTATTGCTATTGCTATCATCATATATCCATTTTCATTTGACTGTAATTATTATTTAAAAATATTAATAAGAATAATAATCTTAAACAATACATGCCCACACCAGTGGGAAAAGAAAAAAAAGACAAAAAGAACAAAAGACAAGACAGGGAAGAAAAAACAAAACAAAAAACAAAAACAAAAACAAATGTTAGGTGTGTTTTTGATGTTAATCTATTATCATTTCAGATAATGGATCTCTGCCCCCCCCCTCTGAAAATTTTTGCTCCATCCCGAAGGGTTATATTGCTTCAGTCTCTTTTCGTCTAGTAATAAATATTCAGAGTGATTGCATGCTCAGAATCACGAGGTAGCTATATGCAGGCAGATGACTGAAGCGATTGTCATCTACCATGGTTTTTCTCGATATTTCAAGCCATCTATCAGCTTGGTAGCTAGATACTATGACCCCGGCAGGAGGAAATGATGACAACATCCAAGAAATTAGACTTGAACACAACTGGATAGGGAGAACCTTGCATTCCATGGCAAAGTTGCTAAGCCTTTTAGTCGGTTGACAGACAGAAAAGAGTTGGGCGCGGCAACCTCTGCAGCTCAACGCTTACTATTTGTTTGCCATCCCCCCCCTCCTCCTTCTTGAGGATAAATAGGTGGAAATTTTCTCCTAATTCGATCTTTTCATCCCTTTAGTGTGTGGGTGGTTTGAATCCAGGCCACGTCGTACCAAGAGGCTTGAACATGACAAAGCCTGAACATGGCAAAACATGTCTAAGGCTGTTGAGTCGGTCTGGGAAACCTGGTGGAGGTTGCAAGCAGGAGCAAAACAGGTAAAACCGTCCTGGGAGAACCCAGAGTGAAATCGATTTGCTATGCATGCCACGGGCTTGAAGGTTTCCCCGTTGGTACGATTACATTTTTGAAGTAAATATGCAAAAAAAAAAAAAAATGCATTCTGCCTGACTAATTTCTAGTCTGGCCAAATGGTGCACCAGTGATGTTTTTTTCCAGAAAACTTCTTTTCCAGAATAGCTTCTCTGCTAGAAAGAGCAGAAAGTGGTTTCTTCAGCCTCATGAGAGTCTTCAGCATCAACCCTTCAGCTCCTCTCCTCCTTTCTGCTGAAAATGGAAGACAACTGAAGTTCTCCGTAACAAGCCAGCTTGCAATAACCTGGCTGGGTTCAAAACCATCCTTTTCTTTAACTAACTTTGGCTAGTGAATGATGGATGTTGGTTTGTAGCATGATTAATATGCAACCCCTTATTTTTCTTCAAAGTTTATTATTGCACTCTGGGTCTATGACAACTCAGTTCAGCGAGTTCGCCATGAGCAACCTGCCACAGCCAACTCACCACATCCAACTCGCCACGGCCAACTCGCCACGGCCAACATGCCATAGCCAACTTGCCACAGCCAACTTGACACAGTCAATTTGCCATGGCCAACTTGACACAGTCAACTTGCCATGGCCAACTTGACACAGTCAACTCGCCATGGCCAACATGCCACAGCCAACTTGACACAGTCAACTTGCCATGGCCAACTTGCCACGGCAAACATGCCACAGTCAACTTGCCATGGCCAACTTGCCATGGCCAACCTGCTGCAGGACAAGAGCTACACTAATATCAAAGATATGGCAGAAATAAAATCATTAAACAAAGGAGGCAAAAGGAGGGACAGAATGAAACGTGAATGGCAAAAATTAAAAGGATTTTATTTATTTAAAATAATTAAATAGAATTGTTAAACTGTCCTGCAACAAATTGTCTTGTGTTGAATTGGCTGTGGCGAGTTCGGCTGCTGCAAGTTGTCTGAGGTGAGTTGCCCCACTCCCTGCACTCTTGCCCATAAATAACAAAGAAGAGAGCAAGAGAATTAGAAAAAAAGAAGAAAAATGAATATAGATCCCCTATTTTACACTCAGAGGTGCACAAGATATGGAGCTTGTCAGTTGGAAAGGCCCAAGAGCTATGCAATGGGATGAGCTGCCATTGCTGTTCCAACTCCTATCCACCTAGCCGTTGAAAAACAAGCCAATGCGAATAGATGAATAGGTACCACTTTGGTGGTAAGGTAACAGAATTTCCATCCCTAGGCATGTAGTCATGTCAGCCACATGAGCATGGAAGTGTCTTTGGACAATGCTGGCTCGAGTGGCTAAGAAATGGAGATGAGCAAGTTCCCTGGAGTCAGAAATAGGGGAGAAATCCAGCAGGTTCTGACAGATTCTGGAGAACAGGTAGCGGAAGTTTTGAGTAGTTTGGAGAACCAGCAATGCCACCTCTGATTGACCCCAGAGTGGGGTGGGAATGGAGATTTTGCAGTATCCTTCTCCTGCCACACCCACCAAACCACGCCCACCAAACCACACCACACCCACCAAGCTACAGAACTAGTAGTAAAAAAAATATTTGAATTTCACCACTGGTTGGAAATGACTGGACAGGGGAAACCTTTAACTCTATTCTATACTGATTTAAGTAGGGGGAATGAAAGTTGAAGGACAAGAGAAAAAAAAGAATGATGATAACTAATCCCCGATTTGCTGGCAAATGAGATAAGTCAGAATGTGCTGTGAACACTGCTCCTGTCTCACATGGTCTCTGTCTTCAAATGTGCTCCAAAGTTGACACCATTTGTCTTTGGAGGCTGCAAAGGAGAAGAAGGAAATGTTCATAGGCCTTCAAAGAATCCTTCACTCAACTCAAAACATACCAGGAGTTAAAAACAACTTATTCCAGCTCTTGGTTACTTTTCAGGCGTGTTCCTCGAATATGCTTTTGTGCCTGATATTTTGGAAAGGATGAAAAGAGCAGCAAGTCACAGAATGAAGAATTCAAGAGACAAACACATTATTTATTCTGTGTTTTCATAGGGATCATTTTATGTTATGTGATGTACTGTTTTGTAACAACATTCTTTAATGAAGTCTATGATAATAAAAACCTGTACAAATATTATGACTTCCATAGATCAATTCGTTGCAGCAGGTTTACTCCTAAGAGAGGCTCATCAGCCTCAAAGGAGCTTCCAGTTTATGAATATGGTTAGGATTGCAGTTTCATTTTAGGATTGGAGTCTTTTTTAATCACCCTCATTCTGCCCGGAATGGTATCAAAGTTAATACTTTGTGAACTCAAGGGGGAATTACAGGATGAAGGGTTTTGCTCAGGAGTGGGCTGCTACAGGTTCGCCTGGATTCGGGAGAACCTGTAGCTAATGTTATGGCTGGTTCAGAGAGCCTCCAAATCCCACTCCTGGCTGGCCTCTTCAACCCCACCCCACCCCTCCCACCCTACTCTGGTCCATTTTGGATGTGAGGTAAGTAGAGGGCCCATATGGAGGCTTGGGGAGGGGGGAAATGGACCTCCCAAAAGTTCCGGAAGGCCAGAAACGGGCCCGTATCTGACCTCAGAGATGTAACTAACATTATGGCTGGTTTGGAGAACCTCCAAATCCCACCCCGCCCACCCCATCCTGCCCCTCCCCTCCCAGGAGTCTCCATGTGGCCTGTTTTTGATGTGAGGTAAATGCAGGGCCCGTGTGGAGGCTTGGGAAAATGGGTCTCCCAGAAGACTTCCGGAGCCCAGGGGAGGTAGTTTTTGCCCTCCCAGAGGCTCGAGGAAAGCCCCGGGAACCTGGGGAAGGTGAAAACGCCCCCCTCCCTGTGGTGCAGGAGGCTAACTAGGCCACACCCACCATGGCATTGCCCACTCAGCACCCAGGCAGAGAACACTTTTCTGAAATTTTTGAAAGCTCACCCCTGGTTTTACTCCCTATCGATCCAACATTTGTGACATTTTGAAAATCTTGGTGTGCTGTGTAGTTTAATCCTCAGGCTGACAGCTCCCGAAACACAACTTTCAAAGTGTTTTCTAGTTTGAAAAGAGCCTGACCAGTTGAATGTCTTCTTCTTTTTTTTGAAAAAGAGTTTTATTTCTTTTAAAAAACACAAATATTTCATCATTCGTCAATCATTAAAACATTGAAGTACAATTTTTTTTGTATGCCCCTCCCTCCCTCCACCCCCCAGCCCCCTCCTCCTCCCCCCCCGACTTCCCAGAACCCGTACACGGTATGGATTTTTAACTAACACAGTCTAAAATCTATTGAGAAAAAAGAAATAAAGAAATTAATGACATTCTACATTGACCTTAGCTTCTTCTTACTGAACTAACTTTAAACAGTTTAAATCATTTCTGATCTTAAGCATAGGCTAACTGGAATTTCTTGGTCCCGTATTTATTTTGTATATAGTCAATCCATTTTTTCCAGTCTCGTTTATATCTCTCATTTGAGTGATCTTTAAGATATGCCGATATTTTAGCCATCTCGGCTACGTTTGTGACTTTCAATGTCCATTCTTGGATTGTAGGCAAGTCTTCCTTCTTCCAATATTGCGCCACCAACAGTCTTGCTGCCGTTATTAGGTGCAGAATCAAGTTAGTCTCTACCACTGTAAAGTCAGTACATATACCTAGTAAAAATAACTGAGGAATAAACTTTATCCTTCTTTTAAAAATATTTTGCATAACCCACCATATTTTTATCCAGAATGCCTTAACCTTTTGGCAGGTCCACCATATATGATAATATGTAGCATCGAGAGAACCACACCTCCAACATTTAGGCTGTACATTCGGATACATAGAAGCCAACTTTTTAGGATCTAAATGCCATGTCTTCTTCTTGAAGGAATGTCAAAAGCAGATCAAAGATGTGAGAATGACTGAGAAGGGGCCTCATTGGAAATACAATCTGCTCTTGGAAACGGTCAGGTAGGATCCTATTTTCCGCACTGTGGTCGGATGGAATCAGGAGAAAGGATTTGGGGGATGGGCGGAGTGCATTGTTATGTCCACAGAAGCACATTCTGCTCCATAGATAAGATGGTCCTCTTAAGAAACATGGAGGGGATGCATCTTTGTCAAGACCAGTTGGGTGCAAATTTGATTTTGCTTGATTCCAGTTGCATGTGTTCTGACCTAGGCTTCCCCAAAAAACATGAAGCAGAGTCCTGTTCCCAACAAAAACCCATTTTATTAGACAAATGTGAATTCCTCTCATTGACATTCAGCAAAGGCCTGGTAAACAGTCTTTCAAAGGTGAATTTATGACCAC